>NC_092744.1:2100000-2112500 GCF_047496795.1 Chiloscyllium punctatum | reverse complement strand
TCATGTTCTCTCTCACAGATGCACGCACACATATAAGTCTATGGGATGAATTTGCTTTTGCAGAATTATATTTGCAGATACATTCGATTTTGCTCAAAAAGCACACAATCTGCAGGCAGGCAATGTGTGTAACATTTCATAAACTCCTACATTAAAAACAGAACCAGTCTGACTCAAAATTGGAATACAGACAGACTCTGACCTCACACCTTTAATGCATTGTCTGGACTGAGATGTCATTTTTTTTATAAAACCTGAAGTTATCTCAAGAATGTGATTTAAAAGAAGTTCTGGGATTTACATATTAATGAACTGAAACCGGCATCACCATTCTAAAAGATAAAAGACTTAACAGTAATCTAGGTTTGTTTAATATATTATTTCAATTGCATGACACTGTAATCTTTTGCTATAAATTCTGTATCTTATCATCCTGCCCCACAACCACCTGATGAAGGAGCGTCGCTCCGAAAGCTAATGCTTCCAAATAAACCTGTTGGACTATAACTTGGACTGACTGTGTGGAGTTTGTACATTCTCCCTGCGTCTGCGTGGGTTTCCTCCGGGTGCTCCGGTTTCCTCCCACAGTCCAAAGATGTGCAGGTCAGGTGAATTGGCCATGCTAAATTGCCCATAGTGTTAGGTAAGGGGTAGATGTAGATGTAGATGTAGGGGTATGGGTGGGTTACGCTTCGGCGGGGCGGTGTGGACTTGTTGGGCCGAAGGGCCTGTTTCCACACTGTAAGTAATCTAAATCTAAAAACTTGGTGTTGTGTGATTTTTAACTTTGTCCACCCCAGTCCAACACCAACTCCTACACATCTTGAATAAAATAGGAAGTATATTGCCAACTAAGTTCAAGTGTTTGTTTCAAGTTCTGGAAGATCTGCATGAATGAGTGATGACTGTGGGGTATCTGACCACTGGGATTTGACAACTTGTGAGCTGAAAGCCATTTTCGAGAGTATTCAGGAGGCTAACTTGTCGATTTACCCTGAGAATGCTTCTCCGGGCTGGAGTCCTCTTCGCCTGGAGGTGTTGGGCTCTGAGACCCCAAACCGCACCACCTTCTCGCCTCGACAGGAATCAACTCTGGGGAGAAGGTGGCTGGGGTTGGGGTGGGGGTGGGGGTGGGGGTGGGGGGGAGGGGGGTGCTCATAAAACATACAACATTCCAGCACAGTACAGGCCCCTCAGCCCTTGATGTTGCACCGACCCGTGAAACCAATCTAAAGCCCATCTATCCTACACTATTCCATTATCATCCATACACTTATCCAATGACCATTTAAATGCCCTTAAAGTTGGCGAGTCTACTACTGTTGCAGGTAGGTCGTTCCCTGCCCCTACTGCTCTCTGAGTAAAGAAACGACCTCTGCTGTCTGTCTGAGATGGTCTTTCCATCCTTCCTCCTTAAGTGGCCTTTATTCAGCGTCCTATCTCTGGGATTGTCTTTATCTCTGAGCAGGCCTGTCACCATGGTTGACAGGCTAATCTGTATGCACAGCTTGAGCACTGGAGGCTGTCCCTTAGTCCAATGTAATCATTGCCTGGTTGAATGACAAGGAGTCAGCTGATGGCCACTCAGTGCCCTTTTTATCAACCCACCTCAGCCTCTTTCCCCACGGCTTCTAACTCCGCACACTCGATGGGCTGATAGGCTTTTTCCTGTGCCGTAGGCCTCTATGACCCTACCATGAACCGAACTCAATCTGCTGACTTTCCTAGTGTTCCTCCAGCAGAACACCCTCTTCCATGTTGCTGCAGATGACAAGAGGCAATTCCAGGCAAAGTTCTGCAAGTCAGCTCACCGACCCCTGACAGGAAGATGGGAGGAGATGTTACCATCGCCTGGCTGGGTGCCTCTCTGTAAATTATATGAGCTCTACAGTTTTCTGGGGGGAGCAGTGGACAGTTTGGTTTTCCAGGGGTGAGCTCTCTTATTGGTTTGAGTGAGGATTACAGTCGCTGATCCACTGGGAGTATCTGTTAGAGTTCCGTGGTGTCCGTTGTTCCATGTGGGCTTGCATTCCAGAGTTACTCACATTGCCTGATATCGACTTTTTTTATTCATTCACAGGATGAGGGAGTCACTGGCTCAGCCCTAATTGGCCAGAGGGCAGTTCAGAGTCAACCCCATTGCTGTGGGTCTGGAGTCACATATAGGCGAACCTGGATAAGGGATGGCAGTTTCCTTCCCTAAAGGGCCTCAGTGAACCAGATGGGGTTTTCTGACAATCAACAATGGATCATGGCCATCATTAGACTCTTATTCCAGATTTGTATTGAATTTAAAATCCGCCATCTCATGTGTTGCAGGATTCAAGCCCAGCTCCCCAGAACATCACCTGGGTCTCGAGATTAACATTCCTGATGAGGGGCTTATGCCCGAAACGTCGATTCTCTTGCTCCTCGGATGCTGCCTGACCTGCTGTGTTTTTCCAGCACCACAGTCTCGACTCTGGAGTAACAGCCCAGTGATAATACCACAAGGCTAATACTTATCGACATTTTCCTAATAAACCTGTTCAGAGATGTTTTTACATACCTCTGGAGCTGGTGGTACTTGAACCCCAGCCTCCTGACTCAGAGGAAATGGCATTACCAGTGTGCCATAAGAGCTCAATCTGACCTATAACCTAAACTGGAGGCTGTATCAAGATCTCAGCATAAAAACAGACTGTGAGATATCAGCAAGCTCATTTTGGAGTGAATGGTTCTCCCCCTTTCAAAGGTTAGACCTGAGCAGCTCTTGGGTAGGACAAGGTTAATGACAAATTGAATATGGAAAGTGAAGAACTTTAAGTACATTTAAGTCATCATTGGACAAGCATAAGGACGTACATGGAATAGGTTAGATGGGCTTCAGATTGGTGTGACAGGTCGGCACAACATCGAGGGCTGAAGGGCCTGTACTGCGCTGTCATGTTCTATGTTTTATGAAATATAAACGTTCCAGATCGTTTTTAAAATATAGAACAGTGAATGTTACAGCGCAGTACAGGCCCTTCAGCCCAGAGTTTTGTACAGCTGCAGCATGACCGCATGGTTCCAGAACTCAATCCCTTCACCAATAAAAGCTGGCACGCTGTAAGCCTTCTTAACAATTCTATCAATCTGGGTGGCAACTTTCAGAGACCTATGTACATGAACACTGAGATCTCTCTGCTCATCTACACTACCAAGAATCTTACCATTAGCCCAGTACTCTGCATTCCTGTTAGTCCTTTCAAAGTGAATCACCTCACACTTTTCTGCATTAAACTCCATTTGCCACCTCTTAGCCCAGCTCTGCAGCTTATCTATGGCCCTCTGTAACCTGCAACATCCTTCAGCATTACCCACAACTCCCCTGACCTTACTGTCATCCGCAAATTTACTAACCCATCCTTCCATGCCCTCATCTAGATCATTTATAAAAATGATAAACAGCAGTGGACCCAAAACAGATCCTTGTGGTACCCCACTGGTGACTGAACCCCAGGATGAACATTTCCCATCAACCACTACCCTCTGTCTTCTTACAGCTAGCCGATTTCTGATCCAACCACTAAATCACCCTCAATCCCATACCTCTGTATTTTGTGTAATCCCCTACCATGGGGAACCTTATCAAATGCGTTACTGAAATCCATAAACACCACATCAACTGTTTTACTCTCACCCACCTGTTTGGTCACCTTCTCAAAGAATTCAATAAGGTTTGTGAGGAATGACCTACCCTTCACAAGGACATGTTGACTATCCCTAATCAACTTATTCCTTTCTAGATGATTATAAATCCTATCTCTTATAACCTTTTCCAACACCTTACCCACAACCGAACTAAGGCTCACTGGTCTATAATTACCAGGTTTTCCTCTACTCCTCTTCTTGAACAAGGAACAACATTTGCTATCCTCCAGTCTTCTGGCACTATTCCTGTAGACAGTGATGACATAAAGATCAAAGCCAAAGGCTTTGCAATCTCCTCCCTGGCTTCCCAGAGAATCCGAGGATAAATCCCATCCGACCCAGGGGACTTATCTATTTTCACACTTTCCAGAATTGCTAACACCTCCCATCTTGTCCAGTAGCCTGTATCCCTGTATTCCCCTCGACAACATTGTCTTTTTCCAGTGTGAATACTGATGAAAAATATTCACTTCATACTTCTCGTATCTCCTTTTCACATCCTTGACTGGTCCTAACCTTATTCTAATCATTCTTTTATTCCTGATATCCCTATAGAAAGCCTTCCGGTCTTCCTTGGTCCTATCCGCCAACAACTTCTCATGTCTCCTCCTGGCTCTCCTTAGCTCTCTATTTAGGTCTTTCCTGGCTACCTTGTAATTCTCAAATGCACTAACTGAACCTTCACATCTCATTCTAACATAAGCCTTCTTCTTCCTCTTGACAAGAGCTTTCACTTCCTCAGTAAACCACGGCTCCCTTGCTCAAGAACTTCCCCCCTGCCTGACAGGTACATACTTATCAAAGACATGCAGTTCCTTGAATAAGCTCCACATTTCTATTGTGCCCATCCCCTGCAGTTTCCTTCCCCATCCTATGCATCCTAAATCTTGCCTAATCGCATTGTAATTTCCTTTCCCCCAGCTCTAACTCTTACCCTGCATTATATACCTATCCCTTTCCATCGCCAAAGTAAACATAACTGAATTGTGGTCGCTATCACCAAAGTGCTCACCTGCCTCCAAATCTAACACCTTGCCGGGTTCATTACCCAGTACCAAATCTAATGTGGCATTGCCTCTTGTTGGCCTGTCTACACACTGTGCCAGGAAACCATCCCGCACACATTGGACAAAAACTGACCTATCTAAAGTACTTGAACTATAGTATTTCCAGTCAACATTTGGAAAGTTAAAGGCCTCCATAACATCTTCATATTGCTTTCAGTAATAGCAGAAAAAAAACTCAAAAAGTGCCAAACTGTCCCGAATAGATTATCTCTTCATGTTTCGTTTCTTTGGAAGTCAGCCTTCAATTGGCAAACATGTCTGAGGAATTAAAACCGATTTTTCTATGAATTTAATCAGTAACACCATCAACAATTCTGGAACTGATTCACAACAGAGTCCACATGTCATTGACAAGGTGCTGCTGACGAGTCAAAGACATTCCATTGATTAGGGTAAGGTACAGATAGTATCTAACCAACCAATGGTTGCAAAGCTCAGAACTTGTCCAATATCGAGTGTGATTCTGCGTTTGGTCGGTATTTGGTAAATAATACTAGGCATCCTATAATTTAAACTTATCAGCTGAGAGTGCAATGTGACATTTCCCTACATGCAGGAAGCAGTATGTATGAATATATAGGAGCCTATCCCTTGTAAACAGAAAGAACATTTACACACATTGTATCTGTTACAGAATATAGATGACAGCTATTCTCTGCTTCATTCCTCAGAACAATGTCGGCAGCAATCAGACTCAATCAGTCTGAGTCACACTGAACAAAGCCTTGCAGTTATCTGTCAGTCAGTATCGAATTAGTGTCTTCTCCATGATAAATGGCAGAAGGAATAGAGGGAACGTGAGGATGGGGGGGATGGGGGGGATGGGGGGGATGGGGGGGATGGGGGGTTCAGAATTTGCCACCTGAGTTTGAGGTAGAGGCAGAGACCCCAAATGTTTTCAAAGAATCCCTGGATCTGCCCCTTAGGTCCGATAAGCAGCAGGGCCCTGTGCTGTGAGCAGGAAGATGGGATTAGAAAGGGCAACTGGGTGTCTTAGTGTCAGCATGGACAAGATGGGCCAAATGGACCTTCTATGCTCTATCATTTCAATGGTTTCAATGTCTCTTCCAATCAGAGGCAAACAACCAGGATTCTCTCCTTATACAGTAAAAAAAATGATGTTCTTCATGTTGTGAATGTTGTGAAATGTACCAGTTGAAAAGGATTATTTGTCACCTTGCCTTCTTACCTCATCTCACCGAGGCCTGGAAACTGAGCTTCTTCCCATCTCTGATAGTGCTCAGTGTCAACCGCTGCCAACAGTAAGACAGATGTATCAGGAATACTTTAATAAACATTTAGGTGGAAGATTTGTTCACCTGCATTTTTGTCTTGCTCTTTCAGTGCTGTTCCAGGTGACACTGGTATCCCTCCTACTCCAGCAGTTGCAGGTGTCCCTCCTGCTCCTGGTGTTCCTGCTGCTCCTGGTATCCCTCCTGCTCCTGGTGTTCCTGCTGCTCCTGGTATCCCTCCTGCTCCTGGTGTTCCCGCTGCTCCTGGTATCCCTCCTGCTCCTGGTGTTCCTCCTGCTCCTGGTGTTCCTCCTGTTGCTGATGTTGCTACAAATCCCACGTTGACAGTTTCAGCTGAGATACTGAGCTTGGTACTTGGATCTCGCTTGGGTTTCGGAGGTGGCTGTTTGCGAGCACAAGTGTGACTTTCATCATCACCACCTCCAACAGAGTGAAGTGACTGAGACCTGACGGAAAAGCCACTGGCACATGGATGTGGCAGGCGATCCTGAGGAGCAGGCAGTGTCATGAATCCCAAACGAAAGTGTTTTCCCATGCAGGCGCCTTCACTTCCTTTCCCAACCTCGGCGCCTAATCTGGAAGGAAAGCAACAAGAGATGGTTAGAAGATTGAAGAGGAATCTTCACTCCGTTTCTTCACTCCTTTACTTTGGAAAGGAATGTTTTGACTTCCCTGTCAGGTGAAGAATGGTTTTGTCAGTTACTAATTTCCAAGGTCAGGGAATGGTGTCAATCATAGCACAAGATGAGAATGCCAGAACGGGAATCAGTAAGGTTTATTTATCCCACCCAACACGTTGTATTGCCGACCTTGATATTCAGTAGAACCTCAGACTAATTTTATCATCTTTGGTAAATCAGAGCAGGAGGAAGCCATTCAGTCCCTCAGCCTGATCCACCATTCAATGAGATCATTGCAGATCTGTGGCCTAACTCCATATGCCTGCCTATGACCCATATCACTGATACCTTTGTTTAACAAAAAAAAACTATCTCAGATTTAATATGAACAAAAGATCCAGCATCCAGTACCATTTGTGGAAGGAGTTCCAAACCTCTCCCAACCTTTGTGTATAGAAATCTCCTGACATCTCTCCTGAACGGTTTGACCCTAATCCTCAGACAATGCCCCAGTTCTACAATCCCCAACCAGTGGAAATAGTTTATCTTTATCTACCCTGTCTTTTCCTGTTAATATTTTGAAGTTTGGGATTCTGGGTAATCCAAGATGGAGGACGGGAAAAATTCCTGGCTGTAACAGCTGCTCCTTTTTCAGGTATTTTAGGTGCTGGAGGTGATTTCCTCGAATCCCAGGAGCAGCAATTCCTGGTTTTTATGCTGTTGCATTGTTTTGAAACTCTGGAGAAAAAAGTCAAAACAACAGCAGTTTTAAAAGGGAGAAGGACAGCCAATAGGCAGCACATGGTGAGGACAGTGCAGGAGAGAGAGAGAGAGAGAGAGAGAGAGAGAGAGAACCTGCACAGTTACTGCCTTTGCTGTTTGATTCATGTATCGCTGGACATTGGAGTGTGTCTGGGAAAATTAACAAACACTGAAGTTCACAACTAATCTTGGAGGAACCTGTTTGGGTGAAGTTCACAGCACAGAATCAGATAAGTTAATCATTGTTTTAAGTGTGTCCAACAGAATGGCTGCAGTAGTGAGTAGAGTGGGTTCTTTCTTGATTATGTTTTTGGAGATATGTCTCTTGATTAAACTTAAAATATAAGCCATAATTAGTCATTTAACCTGGGGCAGTGTTTTGTAGAAGAATAAGGCGGTGTTATTTTCTGGGTCCGTAGAATGTGAAGGTGCAAAAATAGCCTTTAATAGAGTGATATGTACTTCTTGTTAGATGTGGGAGTTTAGAGAGAGTTTAAGGGTTACTGTGGATTATATCTGCCTTAAATGCTATTGATTGCAAATCTTATCAGATCGAGTGGATCGGTTGGAGAGACAGATAGAAGCGATGAGGAATTTGCAATAGCAACAGTATGTGATGGATGGCAGTTATAGGAAGGGGGGAAAGTCTCAGATACAGTCACATAGATGGGTTAACTCCAGGAAGGGTAAGAGAGGTAGGCAGCTAGTGCAGGAGTCTTTTGTGGCTATACCCATTTCAAACAGGTATGCTGTTTTGGAAAATGTAGGGGGTGATGGATTCTCAGGAGAATGCAGCACAAACAGCCAAGTTTCTGGTATTGAGACTGACTCTAATACAACAAGGGGTACGTCGGGTTCCAAGAGATCAATTATGTTAGGGGATTCTGTAGTCCGAGGTATAGACAGACATTTCTGTGGCCAGCAGAGAAAAATCAGAACGGTGTGTTGTTTCCCTGGTTCCAGGATCAAGGATGTCTCAGAGAGGGTGCAGAATGTTCTCACGGGGGACGGGGGCCAGCAGGAGGTCATTGTCCACATTGGAACCAACGACATAGGAAGGGAAAAGGTTGAGATTCTGAAGGGAGATTACAGAGAGTTAGGCAGAAATTTAAAAAGGAGATCCTCAAGGGTAATAATATCTGGATTACTCCCAGTGCTACGAGCTAGTGAGGGCAGGAATAGGAGGATAGAGCAGATGAATGCATGGCTGAGGAGCTGGTCTATGGGAGAAGGATTCACATTTTTGGATAAATGGAATCTCTTTTGGGGTAGAAGTGACCTGTACAAGAAGGATGGATTGCACCTAAATTGGAAGGGGACTAATATAGTGGCAGGGAAATTTGCTAGAGCTGCCTGGGAGGCTTTAAACTAGTAAGGTGGGGGGGTGGGGGTGGGGGGTGGGGGGGGTGGGGGGGGGCGGGGGGTGGGGGGGGGGTGGGGGGGGGCGGGGGGTGGGGGGTGGGACCCAGGGAGATAGTGGGGAATGAGATCAATCTGAGACTGGTACAGCTGAGAACAGAAGTGAGTCAAACAGTCAGGGCAGGCAGGGACAAGGTAGGACTAATAAATTAAACTGCATTTATTTCAATGCAAGGGGCCTAACAGGGAAGGCAGATGAACTCAGGGCATGGTTAGGAACATGGGACTGGGATATCATAGCAATTACAGAAACATGGCTCAGGGATGGGCAGGACTGGCAGCTTAATGTTCCAGGATACAAATGCTACAGGAAGGATAGAAAGGGAGGCAAGAGAGGAGGGGGATGGCATTTTTGATAAGGGATAGCATTACAGTTGTGCTGAGGGAGGATATTCCCGGAAATACATCCAGGGACGTTATTTGGGTGGAACTGAGAAATAAGAAAGGGGTGATCACCTTATTGGGATAGTATTATAGACCCCCCAATATAGTCAGAGGGAAATTGAGAAACAAACTTGTAAGGAGATCTCAGCAATCTGTAAGAATAATAGGGTGGTTATGGTCGGGGATTTTAACTTTCCAAACATAGACTGGGACTGCCATAGTGTTAAAGGTTTAGATGGAGAGGAATTTGTTAAGTGTGTACAAGACAATTTTCTGATCCAGTTTGTGGATGTACCTACTAGAGAAGGTGCAAAACTTGACTTGGAAAGTAAGGCAGGGCAGGTGACTGAGGTGTCAGTGGGGGAGCACTTTGGGGCCAGCGACCATAATTCTTTCATTTTAAAATCGTGATGGAAAAGGATAGACCGGATCTAAAAGTTGAAGTTCTAAATTGGAGAAAGGCCAATTTTGACGGTATTAGGCAAGAACTTTCAAAAGCTGATTGGAGGCAGATGTTCCCAGGTAAAGGGACGGCTGGAAAATGGGAAGCCTTCAGAAATGAGATAAGAAGAATCCAGTGAAAGTATATTCCTGTCAGGGTGAAAGGGAAGGCTGGTAGGTATAGGGAATGCTGGATGACTAAAGAAATTGAGGGTTTGGTTAAGAAAAAGATGGAAGCATCTGTCAGGTATAGACAGGATAGATCGAGTGAATCCTTAGAAGAGTATAAAACCAGTAGGAGTATATTTAAGAGGGAAATCAGGAGGGCAAAAAGGGGACATGAGATAGCTTTGGCAAATAGAATTAAGGAGAATCCAAAGGGGTTTTACAAATATATTAAGGACAAAAGGGTAACTATGGAGAGAATAGGGCCCATCAAAGATCAGCAAGGCGGCCTTTGTGTGGAGCCACAGAAAATGGGGGAGACACTAAATGAATATTTTGCATCAGTATTTACTGTGGAAAAGGATATGGAAGGTATAAACTGTAGGGAAATAGATAGTGACATCTTGCAAAATGTCCAGATTACAGAGGAGGAAGTGCTGGATGTCTTGTTAAAGGTAGATAAGTCCCCAGGACCTGATCTGGTGTATCCAAGAACTCTGTGGGAAGCTAGAGAAGTGATTGCTGGGCCTCTTGCTGAGAAATTTGTATCATCGATAGTCACAGGCGAGGTGCTGGAAGACTGGAGGTTGGCGAACATGGTGCCACTGTTTAAGAAGGATGGAAAAGACAAGCCAGGGAACTATAGACCGGTGAGTCTGACCTCGGTGATGGGCAAGTTGTTGGAGGGAATCCTGAGGGACAGGATGTACATGTATTTGGAAAGGCAAGGACTGATTAGGGATAGTCAACATGGCTTTGTGCGTGAGAAATCATGTCTCACAAACTTGATTGAGTTTTTTGAAGAAGTAACAAAGAGGATTGATGAGGGCAGAGCAATGGGTGTGATCTATATGGACTTCAGTAAGGCATTCGACAAGGTTCCCCATGGTAGACTGATTAGCAAGGTTAGATCTCATGGAATACAGGGAGAACTAGCTATTTGGATCCAGAACTGGCTCAAAGGTAGAAGACAGAGGGTGGTGGTGGAGGGTTGTTTTCCAGACTGGAGGCCTGAGTCCTCTACCTTTTGTCATTTACATAAATGATTTGATGCGAGCATAAGAGGTACAGTTAGTAAGTTTGCAGATGACACCAAAATTGGAGGTGTAGTGGACAGCGAAGAGAGTTACCTCAGATTACAACAGGATCTGGACCAGATGGGCCAATGGGCTGAGAAGTGACAAATGGAGTTCAATTCAGATAAATGCGAGGTGCTGCATTTTGGGAAAGCAAATCTTAGCAGGACTTATACACTTAATGGTAAGGTCCTAGGGAGTGTTGCTGAACAAAGAGAACTTGAAGTGCAGGTTCATAGCTCCTTGAAAGTGGAGTCGCAGGTAGATAGGATAGTGAAGAAGGCGTTTGGTATGCTTTCCTTTATTGGTCAGAGTATTGAGTACAGGAGTTGGGAGGTCATGTTGCGGCTGTACAGGACATTGGTTAGGCCACTGTTGGAATATTGTGTGCAATTCTGGTCTCCTTCCTATTGGAAAGATGTTGTGAAACTTGAAAGGGTTCAGAAAGGATTTACAAGGCTGTTGCCAGGGTTGGAGGATCTGAGCTATAGGGAGAGGCTGAACCTTATAGAGGTTTACAAAATTATGAGGGGCATGAATAGGGTAAATAGGCAAAGTCTTTTCCCTGGGATCGGGGAGTCCAGAACTAGAGGGAATTGGGTTCGGGTGAGAGGGGAAAGATATAAAAGAAACCAAAGGGGCAACTTTTTTACGCAGAGGGTGGTACGTGTATGGAATGAGCTGCCAGAGGATGTGGTGGAGGCTGGTACAATTGCAACATTTAAGAGGCATTTGGATGGGTATATGAATAGGAAGGGTTTGGAGGGATATGGGCCGGGTTTTGGGGAACTGCAGCGTAACCCCAGCGAGCTTATACTCCAGTCCTCTAGTTGCCCCATTCTCAGAACCAATTAACAAATAAAAGCAAAATACTGCAGATGCTGGAAATCTGAAATAAATGCAGAAAATGCTGGAGAAACTCAGCAGGTCTAGCAGCATCTGTGGAGAGAGAAACAGCGTAAACATTTCCAGTTCAGTATGACTCTTTGTCAGAATTAAATTAACAAATGCAGCTTTGTAACAATTCTTGACATGCTGTTTAAGAGAGAAAATTACAGTTATTACCAAAAACTGCTCTTGTGTTTCGCACTTTGCTTGCTCCTGCAACTTAGCAGAACATTACATATTGAAACGTGTGGATGTCTGAGAGGCCAGGAACCCACTCCCTGCAATGTTTGTTGGCATGCCAGCATTGAACAACACTGTGTCATAACACATCACAAATAGCATTTAATGATCAAGGAAATTTGTCAAGTCTTGTACCGTTAGTTTTCACCAAGTCTGATGCAGGCAAGTTCCCGAGTCAGGTATCATAACCTGCTCCCAATGGGCAATGTGAACAAGAATGGTCCATGGATTAATGCAGTGATACAAATGAGAAAAAAAATGAGGACACTGAACCTCGACAGGAGATTAATCAAACCCACCCCAACAATTATCGGTTAGAACATACAACATAGAACAGTGCAATGAGTACAGGCCCTTCGGCCCTCGATGTTGTGCCGACCTTTTATCCTACTCTAAGATCAAACTAACCTACATACCCTTCATTTTACTATCATCTAAAGACCTATCCAAATGTCCCTAATGTCTCTGAGGCTACTCCCACCACTGGCAGTGCATTCCACACACCCACCA
>NC_092743.1:146325911-146334368 GCF_047496795.1 Chiloscyllium punctatum | reverse complement strand
TAACCCTAACCCTAACCCTAACCCTAACCCTAACCCTAACCCTAACCCTAACCCTAACCCTAACCCTAACCCTAACCCTAACCCTAACCCTAACCCTAACCCTAACCCTAACCCTAACCCTAACCCTAACCCTAACCCTAACCCTAACCCTAACCCTAACCCTAACCCTAACCCTAACCCTAACCCTAACCCTAACCCTAACCCTAACCCTAACCCTAACCCTAACCCTAACCCTAACCCTAACCCTAACCCTAACCCTAACCCTAACCCTAACCCTAACCCTAACCCTAACCCTAACCCTAACCCTAACCCTAACCCTAACCCTAACCCTAACCCTAACCCTAACCCTAACCCTAACCCTAACCCTAACCCTAACCCTAACCCTAACCCTAACCCTAACCCTAACCCTAACCCTAACCCTAACCCTAACCCTAACCCTAACCCTAACCCTAACCCTAACCCTAACCCTAACCCTAACCCTAACCCTAACCCTAACCCTAACCCTAACCCTAACCCTAACCCTAACCCTAACCCTAACCCTAACCCTAACCCTAACCCTAACCCTAACCCTAACCCTAACCCTAACCCTAACCCTAACCCTAACCCTAACCCTAACCCTAACCCTAACCCTAACCCTAACCCTAACCCTAACCCTAACCCTAACCCTAACCCTAACCCTAACCCTAACCCTAACCCTAACCCTAACCCTAACCCTAACCCTAACCCTAACCCTAACCCTAACCCTAACCCTAACCCTAACCCTAACCCTAACCCTAACCCTAACCCTAACCCTAACCCTAACCCTAACCCTAACCCTAACCCTAACCCTAACCCTAACCCTAACCCTAACCCTAACCCTAACCCTAACCCTAACCCTAACCCTAACCCTAACCCTAACCCTAACCCTAACCCTAACCCTAACCCTAACCCTAACCCTAACCCTAACCCTAACCCTAACCCTAACCCTAACCCTAACCCTAACCCTAACCCTAACCCTAACCCTAACCCTAACCCTAACCCTAACCCTAACCCTAACCCTAACCCTAACCCTAACCCTAACCCTAACCCTAACCCTAACCCTAACCCTAACCCTAACCCTAACCCTAACCCTAACCCTAACCCTAACCCTAACCCTAACCCTAACCCTAACCCTAACCCTAACCCTAACCCTAACCCTAACCCTAACCCTAACCCTAACCCTAACCCTAACCCTAACCCTAACCCTAACCCTAACCCTAACCCTAACCCTAACCCTAACCCTAACCCTAACCCTAACCCTAACCCTAACCCTAACCCTAACCCTAACCCTAACCCTAACCCTAACCCTAACCCTAACCCTAACCCTAACCCTAACCCTAACCCTAACCCTAACCCTAACCCTAACCCTAACCCTAACCCTAACCCTAACCCTAACCCTAACCCTAACCCTAACCCTAACCCTAACCCTAACCCTAACCCTAACCCTAACCCTAACCCTAACCCTAACCCTAACCCTAACCCTAACCCTAACCCTAACCCTAACCCTAACCCTAACCCTAACCCTAACCCTAACCCTAACCCTAACCCTAACCCTAACCCTAACCCTAACCCTAACCCTAACCCTAACCCTAACCCTAACCCTAACCCTAACCCTAACCCTAACCCTAACCCTAACCCTAACCCTAACCCTAACCCTAACCCTAACCCTAACCCTAACCCTAACCCTAACCCTAACCCTAACCCTAACCCTAACCCTAACCCTAACCCTAACCCTAACCCTAACCCTAACCCTAACCCTAACCCTAACCCTAACCCTAACCCTAACCCTAACCCTAACCCTAACCCTAACCCTAACCCTAACCCTAACCCTAACCCTAACCCTAACCCTAACCCTAACCCTAACCCTAACCCTAACCCTAACCCTAACCCTAACCCTAACCCTAACCCTAACCCTAACCCTAACCCTAACCCTAACCCTAACCCTAACCCTAACCCTAACCCTAACCCTAACCCTAACCCTAACCCTAACCCTAACCCTAACCCTAACCCTAACCCTAACCCTAACCCTAACCCTAACCCTAACCCTAACCCTAACCCTAACCCTAACCCTAACCCTAACCCTAACCCTAACCCTAACCCTAACCCTAACCCTAACCCTAACCCTAACCCTAACCCTAACCCTAACCCTAACCCTAACCCTAACCCTAACCCTAACCCTAACCCTAACCCTAACCCTAACCCTAACCCTAACCCTAACCCTAACCCTAACCCTAACCCTAACCCTAACCCTAACCCTAACCCTAACCCTAACCCTAACCCTAACCCTAACCCTAACCCTAACCCTAACCCTAACCCTAACCCTAACCCTAACCCTAACCCTAACCCTAACCCTAACCCTAACCCTAACCCTAACCCTAACCCTAACCCTAACCCTAACCCTAACCCTAACCCTAACCCTAACCCTAACCCTAACCCTAACCCTAACCCTAACCCTAACCCTAACCCTAACCCTAACCCTAACCCTAACCCTAACCCTAACCCTAACCCTAACCCTAACCCTAACCCTAACCCTAACCCTAACCCTAACCCTAACCCTAACCCTAACCCTAACCCTAACCCTAACCCTAACCCTAACCCTAACCCTAACCCTAACCCTAACCCTAACCCTAACCCTAACCCTAACCCTAACCCTAACCCTAACCCTAACCCTAACCCTAACCCTAACCCTAACCCTAACCCTAACCCTAACCCTAACCCTAACCCTAACCCTAACCCTAACCCTAACCCTAACCCTAACCCTAACCCTAACCCTAACCCTAACCCTAACCCTAACCCTAACCCTAACCCTAACCCTAACCCTAACCCTAACCCTAACCCTAACCCTAACCCTAACCCTAACCCTAACCCTAACCCTAACCCTAACCCTAACCCTAACCCTAACCCTAACCCTAACCCTAACCCTAACCCTAACCCTAACCCTAACCCTAACCCTAACCCTAACCCTAACCCTAACCCTAACCCTAACCCTAACCCTAACCCTAACCCTAACCCTAACCCTAACCCTAACCCTAACCCTAACCCTAACCCTAACCCTAACCCTAACCCTAACCCTAACCCTAACCCTAACCCTAACCCTAACCCTAACCCTAACCCTAACCCTAACCCTAACCCTAACCCTAACCCTAACCCTAACCCTAACCCTAACCCTAACCCTAACCCTAACCCTAACCCTAACCCTAACCCTAACCCTAACCCTAACCCTAACCCTAACCCTAACCCTAACCCTAACCCTAACCCTAACCCTAACCCTAACCCTAACCCTAACCCTAACCCTAACCCTAACCCTAACCCTAACCCTAACCCTAACCCTAACCCTAACCCTAACCCTAACCCTAACCCTAACCCTAACCCTAACCCTAACCCTAACCCTAACCCTAACCCTAACCCTAACCCTAACCCTAACCCTAACCCTAACCCTAACCCTAACCCTAACCCTAACCCTAACCCTAACCCTAACCCTAACCCTAACCCTAACCCTAACCCTAACCCTAACCCTAACCCTAACCCTAACCCTAACCCTAACCCTAACCCTAACCCTAACCCTAACCCTAACCCTAACCCTAACCCTAACCCTAACCCTAACCCTAACCCTAACCCTAACCCTAACCCTAACCCTAACCCTAACCCTAACCCTAACCCTAACCCTAACCCTAACCCTAACCCTAACCCTAACCCTAACCCTAACCCTAACCCTAACCCTAACCCTAACCCTAACCCTAACCCTAACCCTAACCCTAACCCTAACCCTAACCCTAACCCTAACCCTAACCCTAACCCTAACCCTAACCCTAACCCTAACCCTAACCCTAACCCTAACCCTAACCCTAACCCTAACCCTAACCCTAACCCTAACCCTAACCCTAACCCTAACCCTAACCCTAACCCTAACCCTAACCCTAACCCTAACCCTAACCCTAACCCTAACCCTAACCCTAACCCTAACCCTAACCCTAACCCTAACCCTAACCCTAACCCTAACCCTAACCCTAACCCTAACCCTAACCCTAACCCTAACCCTAACCCTAACCCTAACCCTAACCCTAACCCTAACCCTAACCCTAACCCTAACCCTAACCCTAACCCTAACCCTAACCCTAACCCTAACCCTAACCCTAACCCTAACCCTAACCCTAACCCTAACCCTAACCCTAACCCTAACCCTAACCCTAACCCTAACCCTAACCCTAACCCTAACCCTAACCCTAACCCTAACCCTAACCCTAACCCTAACCCTAACCCTAACCCTAACCCTAACCCTAACCCTAACCCTAACCCTAACCCTAACCCTAACCCTAACCCTAACCCTAACCCTAACCCTAACCCTAACCCTAACCCTAACCCTAACCCTAACCCTAACCCTAACCCTAACCCTAACCCTAACCCTAACCCTAACCCTAACCCTAACCCTAACCCTAACCCTAACCCTAACCCTAACCCTAACCCTAACCCTAACCCTAACCCTAACCCTAACCCTAACCCTAACCCTAACCCTAACCCTAACCCTAACCCTAACCCTAACCCTAACCCTAACCCTAACCCTAACCCTAACCCTAACCCTAACCCTAACCCTAACCCTAACCCTAACCCTAACCCTAACCCTAACCCTAACCCTAACCCTAACCCTAACCCTAACCCTAACCCTAACCCTAACCCTAACCCTAACCCTAACCCTAACCCTAACCCTAACCCTAACCCTAACCCTAACCCTAACCCTAACCCTAACCCTAACCCTAACCCTAACCCTAACCCTAACCCTAACCCTAACCCTAACCCTAACCCTAACCCTAACCCTAACCCTAACCCTAACCCTAACCCTAACCCTAACCCTAACCCTAACCCTAACCCTAACCCTAACCCTAACCCTAACCCTAACCCTAACCCTAACCCT
This sequence comes from Chiloscyllium punctatum, assembly GCF_047496795.1. Taxonomy (NCBI): domain Eukaryota; kingdom Metazoa; phylum Chordata; class Chondrichthyes; order Orectolobiformes; family Hemiscylliidae; genus Chiloscyllium; species Chiloscyllium punctatum. Next base: position 146,329,441 of record NC_092743.1, on the reverse strand, counting down.
AACCCTAACCCTAACCCTAACCCTAACCCTAACCCTAACCCTAACCCTAACCCTAACCCTAACCCTAACCCTAACCCTAACCCTAACCCTAACCCTAACCCTAACCCTAACCCTAACCCTAACCCTAACCCTAACCCTAACCCTAACCCTAACCCTAACCCTAACCCTAACCCTAACCCTAACCCTAACCCTAACCCTAACCCTAACCCTAACCCTAACCCTAACCCTAACCCTAACCCTAACCCTAACCCTAACCCTAACCCTAACCCTAACCCTAACCCTAACCCTAACCCTAACCCTAACCCTAACCCTAACCCTAACCCTAACCCTAACCCTAACCCTAACCCTAACCCTAACCCTAACCCTAACCCTAACCCTAACCCTAACCCTAACCCTAACCCTAACCCTAACCCTAACCCTAACCCTAACCCTAACCCTAACCCTAACCCTAACCCTAACCCTAACCCTAACCCTAACCCTAACCCTAACCCTAACCCTAACCCTAACCCTAACCCTAACCCTAACCCTAACCCTAACCCTAACCCTAACCCTAACCCTAACCCTAACCCTAACCCTAACCCTAACCCTAACCCTAACCCTAACCCTAACCCTAACCCTAACCCTAACCCTAACCCTAACCCTAACCCTAACCCTAACCCTAACCCTAACCCTAACCCTAACCCTAACCCTAACCCTAACCCTAACCCTAACCCTAACCCTAACCCTAACCCTAACCCTAACCCTAACCCTAACCCTAACCCTAACCCTAACCCTAACCCTAACCCTAACCCTAACCCTAACCCTAACCCTAACCCTAACCCTAACCCTAACCCTAACCCTAACCCTAACCCTAACCCTAACCCTAACCCTAACCCTAACCCTAACCCTAACCCTAACCCTAACCCTAACCCTAACCCTAACCCTAACCCTAACCCTAACCCTAACCCTAACCCTAACCCTAACCCTAACCCTAACCCTAACCCTAACCCTAACCCTAACCCTAACCCTAACCCTAACCCTAACCCTAACCCTAACCCTAACCCTAACCCTAACCCTAACCCTAACCCTAACCCTAACCCTAACCCTAACCCTAACCCTAACCCTAACCCTAACCCTAACCCTAACCCTAACCCTAACCCTAACCCTAACCCTAACCCTAACCCTAACCCTAACCCTAACCCTAACCCTAACCCTAACCCTAACCCTAACCCTAACCCTAACCCTAACCCTAACCCTAACCCTAACCCTAACCCTAACCCTAACCCTAACCCTAACCCTAACCCTAACCCTAACCCTAACCCTAACCCTAACCCTAACCCTAACCCTAACCCTAACCCTAACCCTAACCCTAACCCTAACCCTAACCCTAACCCTAACCCTAACCCTAACCCTAACCCTAACCCTAACCCTAACCCTAACCCTAACCCTAACCCTAACCCTAACCCTAACCCTAACCCTAACCCTAACCCTAACCCTAACCCTAACCCTAACCCTAACCCTAACCCTAACCCTAACCCTAACCCTAACCCTAACCCTAACCCTAACCCTAACCCTAACCCTAACCCTAACCCTAACCCTAACCCTAACCCTAACCCTAACCCTAACCCTAACCCTAACCCTAACCCTAACCCTAACCCTAACCCTAACCCTAACCCTAACCCTAACCCTAACCCTAACCCTAACCCTAACCCTAACCCTAACCCTAACCCTAACCCTAACCCTAACCCTAACCCTAACCCTAACCCTAACCCTAACCCTAACCCTAACCCTAACCCTAACCCTAACCCTAACCCTAACCCTAACCCTAACCCTAACCCTAACCCTAACCCTAACCCTAACCCTAACCCTAACCCTAACCCTAACCCTAACCCTAACCCTAACCCTAACCCTAACCCTAACCCTAACCCTAACCCTAACCCTAACCCTAACCCTAACCCTAACCCTAACCCTAACCCTAACCCTAACCCTAACCCTAACCCTAACCCTAACCCTAACCCTAACCCTAACCCTAACCCTAACCCTAACCCTAACCCTAACCCTAACCCTAACCCTAACCCTAACCCTAACCCTAACCCAACCCTAACCCTAACCCTAACCCTAACCCTAACCCTAACCCTAACCCTAACCCTAACCCTAACCCTAACCCTAACCCTAACCCAACCCTAACCCTAACCCTAACCCTAACCCTAACCCTAACCCTAACCCTAACCCTAACCCTAACCCTAACCCTAACCCTAACCCTAACCCTAACCCTAACCCTAACCCTAACCCTAACCCTAACCCTAACCCTAACCCTAACCCTAACCCTAACCCTAACCCTAACCCTAACCCTAACCCTAACCCTAACCCTAACCCTAACCCTAACCCTAACCCTAACCCTAACCCTAACCCTAACCCTAACCCTAACCCTAACCCTAACCCTAACCCTAACCCTAACCCTAACCCTAACCCTAACCCTAACCCTAACCCTAACCCTAACCCTAACCCTAACCCTAACCCTAACCCTAACCCTAACCCTAACCCTAACCCTAACCCTAACCCTAACCCTAACCCTAACCCTAACCCTAACCCTAACCCTAACCCTAACCCTAACCCTAACCCTAACCCTAACCCTAACCCTAACCCTAACCCTAACCCTAACCCTAACCCTAACCCTAACCCTAACCCTAACCCTAACCCTAACCCTAACCCTAACCCTAACCCTAACCCTAACCCTAACCCTAACCCTAACCCTAACCCTAACCCTAACCCTAACCCTAACCCTAACCCTAACCCTAACCCTAACCCTAACCCTAACCCTAACCCTAACCCTAACCCTAACCCTAACCCTAACCCTAACCCTAACCCTAACCCTAACCCTAACCCTAACCCTAACCCTAACCCTAACCCTAACCCTAACCCTAACCCTAACCCTAACCCTAACCCTAACCCTAACCCTAACCCTAACCCTAACCCTAACCCTAACCCTAACCCTAACCCTAACCCTAACCCTAACCCTAACCCTAACCCTAACCCTAACCCTAACCCTAACCCTAACCCTAACCCTAACCCTAACCCTAACCCTAACCCTAACCCTAACCCTAACCCTAACCCTAACCCTAACCCTAACCCTAACCCTAACCCTAACCCTAACCCTAACCCTAACCCTAACCCTAACCCTAACCCTAACCCTAACCCTAACCCTAACCCTAACCCTAACCCTAACCCTAACCCTAACCCTAACCCTAACCCTAACCCTAACCCTAACCCTAACCCTAACCCTAACCCTAACCCTAACCCTAACCCTAACCCTAACCCTAACCCTAACCCTAACCCTAACCCTAACCCTAACCCTAACCCTAACCCTAACCCTAACCCTAACCCTAACCCTAACCCTAACCCTAACCCTAACCCTAACCCTAACCCTAACCCTAACCCTAACCCTAACCCTAACCCTAACCCTAACCCTAACCCTAACCCTAACCCTAACCCTAACCCTAACCCTAACCCTAACCCTAACCCTAACCCTAACCCTAACCCTAACCCTAACC
>NC_092743.1:145464350-145650811 GCF_047496795.1 Chiloscyllium punctatum | reverse complement strand
ATTTTGGATTTGGTTCTCGGCAATGCACCAGGACAGGTGTCAGATCTCACAGTGGGCGAACACTTTGGTGAAAGTGACCACAACTGCCTTACAGTTACCATATAGCCTTGGAAAGTGAATGGAGCAGTTACCCAGGGAAGATATTTAATTGGGGAAAAGGAAATTATAACGCTATCAGGACAGGAGTTGGGAAGTACAGACTGGGAGCAATTGTTCCCACCGAAAGGGGCACAGCAGACATGTGGAGACTATTTAAGGAGCAGTTGTGAGTGATGCACAAATTTGTTCCTCTGAGACAGGTAAGATGGGGTAAGATTAAAGGAACCTTGAATGATGAGAACAGAGGAACTTCTCGTCAAAAGGAAGAAGGCAGCTTATGTAAGGTGGAGGAAGCAAGGGTCTAGCACAGCTTTAGAGGATTTACAGGCTTGCTAGAAAGGGGCTCAGAAATGGGCTGAGGAGAGCCAGGAGGGGCACGAAAAAGGCTTGGCAAGAAGGATCAGGGAGAGACCAGAGGCATTTCACTCATACGTGAGGAATAAGAGAATGATCAGGGAGAAGGTAGGGCCGGTCAGGGATAGTGGAGAGAACTTGTGCATGGAGTCTGAGCAGATAGGGGAAGCCCTAAATGAGTTTTTGGCTTCGGTTTTCACCAAGGAACTTGTTGTAAATGAAAACTTTGAGGAGCTGGGATACAGTCTTGAACAGATCAAGATTGATGAAGATGATGTGCTCGAAATTTTGGAAAACATTAAGATTGATAAGTCCCCAGGGCCAGACCAGATTTATCCTTGGCTGCTCCGGGAAGCGAGAAAGGAGGTTGCTAAGCCGCTGGTGAGGATCTTTGCCTCCTCACTCTCCACGGGAGTCGTACCAGAGGATTGGAAGGAGGCGAATGTTGTTCCACTTTTGAAAAAGGGTAATAGGGAAATCCCTGGCAACTACAGACCAGTCAGTCTCACGTCTGTGGTCCGCAAAGTTTTGGAAAGAATTCTGAGGGAATTGATTTATGACTATTTGGCAAAGCATAGTGTGATTAAAGACAGTCAGCATGGCTTTGTGAGGGGCAGGTCATGCCTCACAAATCTTATTGAGTTCTTTGAAGAGATGTCAAGACAGGTCGACGACGGTCGAGCAGTGGATGTGGTGTATATGGATTTCAGCAAGGCATTTGATAGGGTTTCCCATGGTAGCTTATTCATAAAGTCAGGAAGTATGGGATACAGGGAGATTTGGCTATCTGGTTTCAGAATTGGCTGGCTGACAGAAGACAGAGAGTGGTTGTAGATGGAAAGTATTCTGCCTGGAGGTCAGTGTTGAGTGGGGGCCCGCAGGGCTCTGTTCTTGGGTCTCTGCTCTTTGTAGTTTTTATAAATGACTTGGATGAGGATGTTGAGAGGTAGATTAGTAAATTTGCAGATGAGACAAAGGTTGGAGGTGTTGTCGATAGTATAGAGGGCTCCTGAAGGGCGACATAGACAGGATGCAGAGCTGGGCTGAGAAATGGCAGTTGGAGTTCAACCTGAATAAATGCGAAGTGATGTATTTTGGAAGGTCGAACTCAAATGCTGAATATAGGATTAAAGACAGGATTCTTGGCAGAGTGGAGGAACAGAGGGATCTGGGTGTGCAAATACATAGATCCCTCAAAGTTGCCACCCAAATGGATAGGGAAAAAGTGAGGACTGTAGATGCTGGGGATCAGAGCTTAAAAATGTGTTGCTGGAAAAGCGCAGCAGGTCAGGCAGCATCAAAGGAGAAGGAGAATTGACGTTTCGGGCATAAGCCCTTCTTCAGGAATGAGGAGGGTGTGCCAAGCAGGCTAAGATAAAAGGTAGGGAGGGGCGTTGGGAATGCGATAGGTGGAAGGAGGTTAAGGTGAGGGTGATAGGCCGGAGAGGGGATAGGGGCGGAGAAGTCGGGAAGAAGATTGCAGGTCAAGAAGGTGGTGCTGAGTCCGAGGGTTGGGACTGAGAAAAGGTTGGGGGAGGGGAAATGAGGAAGCTGGAGAAATCTGCATTCATCCCTTGTGGTTGGTGGGTTCCTAGGTGGAAGGTGAGGCACTCTTCCTCCAGGTGTCGTGTTGCCATGGTCTGGCGATGGAGGAGGCCAAGGATCTGCATGTCCTTGGTGGAGTGGGAGGGGGAGTTAAAGTGTTCAGCCACGGGGCGGTTGGGTTGGTTGGTGCGGGTGTCCCAGAGGTGTTCTCTGAAACGTTCCGCAAGTAGGCGGCCTGTCTCCCCAATGTATAGAGGGCCACATTGGGAGACATTCCCAATGCCCCTCCCTACCTTTTATCTTAGCCTGCTTGACACACCCTCCTCATTCCTGAAGAAGAGCTTATGCCCGAAACGTTGATTCTCCTTCTCCTTTGATGCTGCCTGATCTGCTGCGCTTTTCCAGCACCACCGTTTTAAGTTCAAAACCCAAGTGGATAGCGTTGTTAAGAAAGCATATGGTGTTTTGGCTTTCATTAATAGGGGTATTGAGTTTAAGAGCTGTGAGGTTTTGCTGCAGCTCTACAAGTCCCTGGTGAGACCACACTTGGAATATTGTGTCCAGGTCTGGTCACCCTACTATAGGAAAGATACAGAGGCTTTGGAGAGGGTGCAAAGAAGGTTTACTAGGATGCTGCCTGGACTGGAGGGCTTGCTTTATGAAGAAAAGTTGAATAAGCTCAGACTTTTCTCTCTGGAGAGGAGGAAGAGAGGAGACCTGACCGAGGTGTACAAAATAATGAGTGGGAATAGATAGAGTCAATAGCCAAAGACTTTTCCCCAGGGCAGTATTGACTGGTACGAGAAGTCATCGTTTGAAGATATTAGGAGGAAGGTATAAAGGAGACATCAGAGATAGGTTTTTTACGCAGAGAGTTGTGAATGCATGGAATGCATTGCCAGCTGTGGTGGTGGAAGTGAAATCATTGGGGACATTTAAGCGACTGCTGGACATGCACATGGAGAGCAGTGAGTTGAGGGGTGCATAAGTTAAGTTACTATATTTTACATTAAGATTAAACCTCGGCACAACATCGTGGGCCTATGGGTCTGTTCCGTGCTGTACTTTTCTATGCTCTATTTACTTGCGTTCTCGACACTCTGAAACTAGCTATTAGTAATCTCAGAATTTACCGTCCAGCCTGATTTTAAGTATAGTGCAATACAGAAAATATATGTTAAAGTTTATTTTTCTGTACTATTAATTTTTACGTTTTGAGTAAAAGTTGAGTCTTCGATTTCCTGTGATATTGCATTGGTACAATGCCAATGTTTGAGTGACCTCATACATGAAACACAAAACATTAGCATGCAAACACAGCAAGTAATTAGGAAGACAAATGAATGTGGACCTTTATATCAAAGGAAATGAAAATTAAATGGAGCTTGCTTTAACTTACAAGGCATTATCGAAATTATTGTCCATAAATTTGGTCTCCTTATTTAAAGAAGAATGTACTTGCATTGGAGGCAGTTAAAAGATTTACTGGGTTTGATTTCTGGGATGAAGCTCTTATTAGGATTGGTTGAGCAAATATTAATCAGAATGTAGAAGAATGAGAAGTGATTTTAGAGAAGCAAATAAGATTCTTAGAAGGCTTAACAAGGTAGATATTGAGAGTGTGTTTCCCTGTATGGTAAACAATTTAATTCAGGATATGAATTCACTCATTTAAGGCAGGGATAAATTATCTCTATTTTTGAAATTCTCTGAGCTGTGGAGGCTGAGTCATTGGACATACTGATCTAAATTAGATAGATTTTTGAACTATAGTGGAGTTAGGAATTTGTGGAACAGATGGGAAAGTGAGTTTGAGATCAAAATCCAATCAGCTATTTTATTACTGACTGTCACAGCACGTCTAAGGGGGCACCCGGCCTACTCCTGCCCTTTTATATTTTTGAGGCCAAAGACTGTAGTCATGACATTTAACTTCTATACATGTACATACATTTCTTTCCTACTCCCTTTGGATGTACATTTATCTGCATTTGTCACCATTTTTTGCATGATATTAAGTTATGGATGAATCAGAAATTTTACAACTGGACATCAGGTAGATGAATCACAATATTTGATCTCAACTGAAATTTCTGCATCTTCGCTTTTGATTGTATTTTCTAGTTTGCTTTCCTACTCGTGTTGAATGGTATAGCTAACAAACTCAGCATTCTGTTAGACATGGATCTGAGTTTCAGACTTGATATGTTATAGATTATCAAGGTTGCTTTTCCATCTCTGCCAAGTTATTTACCTCCATCCTAAGTTAGCAGTACTGCTACTATAACACACACAAATGGGAACATTCTTCAGTCACTTCCAGACCGCAACTGTCAATAAATTTCAAATTGTCCAAAATTCTACCAGTGCATTCTTGACCTCATTTGCCTGTCACTTTAGTCTCACATCACCTACATAACCACAGTAGATTGAATGTACAATCCTAATTTTCAACTACACAGTTTCCTCTTGCTTTATAGTAATTTATGTGTTCTCTAGAGTTTTGTACTTCCCCTGCTGTGTTCAGCATTTAATTGCAAACTTTTCAGCTGCCTCTCTCAAATCCATGGAAATCTCTCCCTAACCCTTTGCGCCTTCTATCTCACTTCTGAAAGCGCATCTTCTTGAACAAACCTTTGGTCACTTCTAACCTTTTTGCAAAGGTTTGTTGTGAAACTGTGGGAATCAATTTCTACATTACATTTCTACATTCTACAATTAGAGGTATTTCATCCTCTATGTTATAAGGCTTTCTTTCATTTACCTTTATGGAAAATGCTTCAAGGCAAAATGAGAAATCGGGAAATTTGGAGGGTCAGGTAGAAGAAAGAAATGCATACAATTTAATATTCATTTGCAGAGGAGCTGACTAAAGGTGTTTTTTGTGCTTGGTTTGTTTTGTTATTTCACTGTTTGCTTTTTTTAAAATATGAATTTGAGATTCCAGAGTAGACTGTACAGATTTTTTGCAACAAATAATTATTACAATTCAAATTAATTCTTTGCAAGTGAAGCATTTTCAAATGTTTGGGAGATGTAAGGTATTGCTTGATTGACATTTGTGTATCCTTGTAACGCTTCATTTTTTTTACCTTAAAAGTTTCTGTGATCACATCTGACATTTTTAGAAGAAATATAGGAGTTAATTATAGATGAAAATAAGGAGACATGAACATGGCAGGTTTTTAAAACTGTTATTCATCTGCTGCTGTTTTGCTTGAAGTACAATATTTGATCTTATATTTAAAATAAATCCATGAAGGTTCCCTGGTGAAACATTCATGTGGGTGACCTACTGTAAAGCTTCTGTCAATACTTTTGCAACACTGCAGTGTTCAAGAGTATAACAATTTATCATTGGTAGTCATTTATCTCCTTGTTTTCCACCTCCCATTTCTGTTATTTCAAGTGCAATGCTTTCTAGACCATTTCCTAATGTGACCTATTTAAAATGCTGTAGATTTTGCATGATCCCTGGAGTGAACATTTGTGGGGATATGAGAGCAGTTGAGCTGGTGTGGGTGTAGGGTACCTTTTTTTTTGCAGCAGAAACTGGGTTGCAAAGAAGCCTTCTAAATCTTAGCAACCCCAGGATTGCTAGTGCTGCCTCAGAGCTAGCAACCCCAAAATCTCTTCTCACAACCGTGCTTGTGGTTATCACCCAGACTTTGAGAAGCCTGCTGTGTAGGATCCAACCAAATTGAAAATCATTGATATCAACTAAGTGATAGAATTTTTTATATTAAAATCAGATGCAAAGCCAGGAAGATTCACAAAATTCTCTGCTCTGTATGTCCAAATGTGACTTTAATACAAGGATTTACTGTAGTTTTTACCTTGAGCACATTCAGTGAAATCATTTTATCATCAACTTGTAACGTGTTTTCAGAAAGTCTATTAGTCATTCAAAATGGTTCTCCTCAATTTGAAACTGTTTATATATAAGCAATTTGTCCAAACAGCACTGAATGTACACATTGTAGTGATATTTTAGTGTTTTGTTGTACCTGAAATGTATGTTTAGATGAATTTTGAAATTTTGCATAAGTTTTTCATTTAGTGTAAGGAACGTGAATGCAGAGTTTTCATGTTTGTTCTATCCATTGATTTCAGAAACATCTATGCACAATATTGTTTAGAGGCTTACAAATTTTGAAGAGCATTTCTGAAAAATGATTTTTATCCCATTTTCTTATGTAGCTTGCACTGGCTAAATGTTATGAGAACGAGGGTGACGATCAACTTATTCAACATGAATCACCAATGTTTAGTAATGCTACTAATTGCAAACCTGTGGTTCGCAGGTAAGAAACAACAGAAGTACTTTGAAGTTTACCTTTTCTGTTTAAAACTTTGATCTTATAAATTTTAGTTAGGAACATTTGCAGTCCCTTGTTGGTTTGAGTTTTCTAAGTTCACTGGAGCAGTCAGTTTCTACATGTACAATTACATGCCAACCAGCACTGTCTCATTCTGAAAAAGAAGCCATCCAGATTTGAATGGTGCCTAGATGTAAGTTTTGGCCAAACCACCAATTTGGTATCAATCCAATTACAGATAATTTACCATCAAATATACTTTCAAAACTTAAGACCACTTTTGTGATGTGATTAAGAAAGTCTTTCTCAGCTGTTTAATTCCATCACTTTTGTGAGACATTGACCCCAATCTTATTGTGTCATTCAATAGCTCAATTTATCATGAATAGAAGTGTCCCCATCCTAAACTTAAGGTGACCTGATTGTTTCAGTAACACGTTTCATTTATGATACATATAAACCTCAGGGTCATTTTCAAATTGTGATGTTGATATAGTTTCTAAACAGCTGAGGTTTTGAATTGCATATGTATGGGAATGAATTATGAGGTTGAAAGTTAATAAAGTGAGTTGCCTGTTGTCCGAAACTCTTCAGAATGGTTATTGGTGTTTTCCTCCCCTCAGAAAAATCAGATAGATTTTATATTCTCAAATTCTTCAAGTGACATGTTTATTCAGTTTTAAACAGTATGTGGCCAATGCTTTTGGTGCTTTTCATATCCTTCACATGACCATCTTAACAGGTTATCAATTTGATTACTATTTTATACATTTTTAGCTTGGTGACCAGAATTTTGCACAGAAATCCATGTGTGTTTTATAAGTTACTTGTCCAGTTTGATTCACCCCTTCGGGGATTTCTGTTCTTTTCCTCTTACTGTACAGCCGAATTTCAATTTAGCTTTTCTCTTTGCTGCCTCTGTTCTGTTGATGTTACTGCTATCAAGCAATACCACAAAAACCCTCTCATTTGTTGTATCATAAATCATGGTTAATTTTCTTTAGATTGCTCCTTCGTATGCATTTGTCAAAATAAAATGTCATTTACAAGTCAGCAGCTCACCTTCCCAATTATGGGATTCTTGTATTTGGTCCATCTCTGTTATTGCTTAACCCCTACCTCTAAACACTATTTAGCCATAGTTGTATATTTATTATATTTGACAGCCGAATTACACTCTGGAGGCCGGAAGCATGTTTCCGTTGATGGGTGAGTCCCTAAACAGAGGACGCAGCTTAACAATAAGGGGTAGGCCATTTAGGACAGAGATGAGGAGAAACTACTTCACCCAGAGAGTGGTGGGTGTGTGGAATGCTCTGCCCCAGAGGGCAGTGGAGGCCCTGTCTCTGGATTCATTTAAGAAAGAGTTGGATAGAGCTCTCAAGGATAGTGGAATCAAGGGTTATGGAGATAAGGCAGGAACAGGATACTGTTTGAGGATGATCAGCCATGATCATATGAATGGTGGTGCAGGCTCAAAGGGCAGAATGGCCTACTCCTGCACCTATTGTCTATTGTCTATATCTGCCCTTGCACATTTTCTCCATGATTGCAATTTAAGGTCTACGTCAACTGCCTTTCTTGTTTCTGTGTATGGTCTTTGTGCTCAAGTAGAGACAGAAGACATTTAAAAATATTCAGCAAAAAAAGATGCTAACAACTGAGATCATTTTTTAAAAGATATCCTTCATGGGATATGATCTTTGCTGACAAGACTGGCGTTTGTTGGCCATCCCTAATTGCCCCTTGATCTGAGTGGTTTGCCAGGTTATTTCAAATAGTAGTTAATAGTCAAACACGTGGCTGTAAGTCTTAACTGCATATAGGCAGATCAAGTCAGAATGGCAAATTTCCCTCCCTAAAGGATATTGGTGAACTAGGTAGGCTTTTTTTTAATGAGAATTGATGATAATTGTCATGTTTACCATCATTGAGATTAGCTTTCAATTCAAGATTTATTAACTGAATTTAAATTCCACCAAATTTAAACCCATATTCCCAGGGACATGGGCATCATTGGATAGACAGCATTTATTGCTTGTCACTCACTGCCCTTGAATTGAGTGGCTTACTAAGCCATTTCAGAGGGCATTCCTGTGGACCTGGAGTCACAAGTGGAACTGGTGAGGACGGCATTTCCTTCCCTGAAAGACGTTAGTGAGCCAGAGGGGTTTTTCCTGACAATCCGCTTTGGTTTCATGGTCATCAGATTTATGTTTATTTGATTTCAGATTTGAACCCAGGTCCCCAGAACATTGTCTGAGTTTCTGGGTTAATAGTCTAGTTAGTGATAATGCTGCTAAGCCATCACCTCTCAGTCCCATTACAATACCGTCAATTAAAGTTATTCACTTGAGCTGGGGTCCATCTATCATATCATTATGTTATAAATGGTAACCTCCTAAAATTTCAGAATGTATCAATAATAATTGATGCATTTATATAGCAGCTTTAATTTGGAGAAAAATTCCAAAGTATATTGTGAATATGTCATCAGATAAAAACAGACACTCAACCAGAGTGGAGCAGATGGATGATGGAGTGACTTTGAGGTTGGTGTTAAGGTGGATTTTAAGGATGTTTCTAAAGGGAGAAGAGGAAAAGATGGATATACTGTGATGCAGAGGGCAAGAATCTCATACTTTAGAGCCCAAGCAGCAGACAGCATGATTGCACACGTTATCAGTTTTATGAACATTCTTAACTTTTTAATTTATTTCGTATAAAATTTTGGCTGCACATTAATTACTGAGCATTATTCTAAGTAGAATTTGGAAATTTGCACTTTGATTGTTTAAATCTTTCTTTCTAATAATTCTAACTTTTTTTTCCTCTTATCTAGCACTGGTGCTTCCAGAATATCATCCTTGCAAGACCTGAAGAAGGATCAACAAAGTAACAGCTCAGCTGATGAGGGTCAACGGTAAGGACTTCCCAAGTTTCCAGCAGACTAAAAGCAGCTCCAACTTGATAACAGCATCAAGATAACCTTGAGATCAAATAGCGAATAGCCCCTGCATAATCTGAATTATTCATTAAGTAGAGATCATTCTTCATTTTCCATGAAGTTAATCAACTGTTGGATATCCAGTTTGTGGAACTGGTCTCTATGGATCTAACAAATAGAAGTAACAGAATTGTAATTGAACCTGTATTAATATTTTTAACACAGGGCTGCAGGAACTGTTTCATACACAAAACACAGTTACAATCAAATTGTTCATGTAATGCCTTAAATTTCAAAGATAGCAATGTTGAGAAAATACCATATTTAGCAAAACCATAACCTGTCTATACGAATCAGTGGCAAAATCGTCTCGCAACAAACAATATCTGAGCCATTATTATTACTGGTTGCAGTCTATCAGAACTCCAATTTACTCTTAAACCATGATGTGTTACCCAGTAAAGCAGCAGCAACTATATATAAACAGCTATCGCCTACCTTCCCTTCAACCAAAGTTACAGAATCCATAGCTGAATTCACAGAGGAGAATGAGGCCTGGGGTAGGTCAGCCATAATCTCGTGGAATAGTGGACAGGCTTGAGTGGTTGAATATCCTGCTTCTATTTCTAATGTCCTTACCACTATGGGCCACAAAAACAAAATCAGTTATATGCCCACACCATCTAGTCTGGAAGGAAAGTTTATCATTAAGTTGTGGAGAAAGAGCACATGACAGTGTTCAAGGAAGAAAGGGTCTTCTCCCAACATCCATCCTCCCTTAACCAAGATTTCCTAAGTCATATTAACTAGCCTTTTATTTCTTTGCTATTTACATTACCTTAGTGGGTACAAATTGTGTGCTGTAGTATTCTATTCATTAAAATGTTTACAATTCAAAAGAATAAGTTGCAAAATCTTTATGAAATCTTCAAGGTAGAAGGAACTATACAATTACACAAGACTTCCAAAAAAACAGTCTTCCTTTTTTCTTGTTTGGCTAAGTTGTAAAGCAGGCAATGCAATTATCCCCTAAAGCATTATTGCAGCTGTTTAGGTACCTTTCAATGTTTGTATTTTGTAGAATACGTCACTTCCATGATCAGTAACTAAGTTGAACTTACAAACAATGAAGCATCTTTTTTTCCGTGATGTGTTATTTCATGGAGTACCCTGCAATGAATCTGTATGCTAACAAGATGTACACTTCCTCTTTGCTTAGAGAGCAAAAATGAATGTGATAAATGTAATACTGACATGTTAGTGTACTTTGTTTTGTTTATAAGGTAAAACACTGGTTTCACTCACTGCATATTAATTTTTTAAGCTTCTATGCAGGTGGTTCTGAACACAGTGGCCAGCAGATAGTTGGACCACCAAAGAAAAAGAATCTAAATGAAATTGTAGATGATCTTTTTAAAGGAGCTAAAGAACATGGGGCGGTTCCAGTTGAGCACTGGACAGGAGAGGCAAACAGAGCTTTGGTAAGTGAACATAGGATTGCCTGATCTGTAGAACCATTGTGAATTCAGCATTCTCAATGGTTTTAGGATATAACAAAAGCATTTGATAGCTTTACAGGTGAAAATGAAGGAATGGGTGGATAAATATTCAACAATTAGAATGTTTTAAGTAACAATGAACAAATGGAAGTGTTGCCTTTGCAAGATTAAACCTGTGTAAATAAAATTCACATGTATGTAAAAAATTGTTAGAAGAGTTAGTAAAAGTTCAAATGCATAAATCACCAAAACCAAGTATACGAGTAATCGAGAACACAAATGGAATGTTCAAAGGGAATAAAGTATAAAAGCAAGAAAGTCTTGGTAAAACACCAGTTAGAACACACCTGGAATACTGTGTACAATTTTGGTACCCTTGTCTAAGAAAAGTTCTACTGGCAGTGGGAGAGTCAGAGAAGATTCACTGGGTTGATCCCAGGTACAGAGGGATTTTCTTATGAGAAGAGGTAAAAACAATGACTGCAGATGCTGGAAAGAAAATACTGGATTAGTGGTGCTGGAAGAGCACAGCAGTTCAGGCAGCATCCAATGAAAGATTTCGCTGCTTTTTGGATGCTGCCTGAACTGCTGTGCTCTTCCAGCACCACTAATCCAGTATTATGAGAAGAGGTGCTGAGTCCCCCAAAACTGGGCTTCAGTTTACTCTGAAAAAAGATCTTATGAGCAAAAAAAGCAAGCAAAAATACCTCTTCCTCTCTGCACCAAATTTGATTTGATTTATTATTGTGACATTTCTCTGAGAAACAGTGAAAAGAGGCCTGTACTCATGAGTGTTTAGGAAAATAACAGGCGATTTTATTGAAACATCCAAGATTCTTGGGGACTTGACAGGTGCAGTGATCTTGCTTTCCTCTGTGCGAGCGTCTAGGACCAGAGGGTAAAATCTCACAGTAAGGGGGTGGGTTCTAGTTAGGACAGAGGTAGTGAGGAATTTCTTCCCTGAGAGTAGGGAATCAGTGTAATTCTTTACCGCAAAGATTTTTAATCAGTTAGGGAGTTGAAGGTTATAGGTAAAAGGCAGAAAAGTGGAGTTCAGGATTGTCAAGTGAATGGTAGAGGAGACTCGATGTACTGAAAAGCCTAATTCTGCTCCTATGTTTTATGGCCTTGGAGCATAACAAATAGGTGCAGGAGTAGGCCATTCACTCCTTCGAACCATTCAATATGACCATGGCTGATCATGCAGTCTCATTGTCCCATTCCTGCCCTTTCTCCATACCCCTTGATCCCTTCAGCGGCAAAGCCCAGATCCAGCTCCATCTTGAATATATCGAATGAACTCGTCCCAATGCTTTCCTATGGGAAAGAATTCTACAGGTTCGCAAGTCTCTGAGTGAAAAAATCTTCCTCATCTCAGTTCTGAATGGCTTACCCCTTATCCTTAGACTGGGACCCCTTCTTCAGTACTTCCCCAACATCGGGAACATTCTTCCCACTTCTAGTCTGTCCAGTCCCATCAAGATTTTACATATTTCTACGAGATTCCCCCCCATCATTCTTCTAAATTCCAGCCTTAATGTTGAGTGTTAAAGAATGCACCAACTGCATTGCAGATTCAAGTCATAACTGAGGTTCCATAATATATAGGAGCAAGATATGTTCCCAAGATGACCAATTCCACCTCAGAAAGTCTCAGGTGGCCGCCTCCTTCCATGATCACAACTTCCCTCCAGCACATCTCCACTTCACGCACCACCACCCTTGAACCCCACCCCTCCCAATGCACTGATGTGAGACTCACCAGTCTACAGTTTGCTGGATTATCTATATTTCCCTCCTTGAACAGTGGAACAACATTAGCTACTTGGCAGTTCTCAGGGTCCTCTCCTGTAGCTAGCGAGGATACAAAGATTAGATTAGATTATTTTAGTTACAGTGTAGAAACAGGCCCTTCGGCCTAACAAGTCCACACCGACCCGCCGAAGCGCAACCCAACCAGACCCATTCTCCTACATTTACCCCTAACACTAAGGGCAATTTTAGCTTGGCCAATTCAACTAACCTGCACAGGTCCCAGCAATCTCCTCTCTTGCCTCTCTCAGTAACCTGGACTAGATATCATTGAGCTCTGGGGACGTATCCACCGTAGGCTCTTCAAGAGACCCAACATTGCTACTTTCTTGATTTTAAAATGCCCTAGCATATTAGCATAGAGATATACAACATGGAAACAGACCCTTCAGTCCAACTCAACCATGCCAACCGGATATCCAAACCTAGTCTAGTCCCATTTGATCTAATCTAATCATTTGCCAGCATTTGGTCCATATATCTCTAAACCCTTCCTATTCATATACCCACCCAGATGCCTTTTAAATGCTGCAGTTGTACCAGCCTCCACCACTTCCTCAGGCAACTCATTCCATACACGCACCACCCTCTGCGTGTGAAGGTTGCCCCTTAGGTCCCTTTTATATCCTTCCCCTCTCACCCTAAACCTATACCCTCTAGTTCTGGGACACCCTCATCCCAGGGAAAAGACTTTGTCTATTTATCCTATTTTTGCCCCTCATGATTTTATAAACATAGAACATAGAACATAGAAGAATACAGCGCAGTACAGGCCCTTCGGCCCTCGATGTTGCGCCGATCAAAGCCCACCTAACCTACACTAACCCACTATCCTCCATATACCTATCCAATGCCCGCTTAAATACCCATAAAGAGGGAGAGTCCACTACTGCTACTGGCAGGGCTTTCCATGAACTTACGACTCGCTGAGTGAAGAACCTACCCCTAACATCAGTCCTATATCTACCCCCCCTTAATTTAAAGCTATGCCCCCTTGTAATAGCTGACTCCATACGTGGAAAAAGGTTCTCACTGTCAACCCTATCTAACCCCCTTATCATCTTGTACACCTCTATCAAATCACCCCTAAACCTTCTTTTCTCCAAAGAAAACAACCCCAAGTGCCTCAGCCTTTCCTCATAGGATCTTCCTACCATACCAGGCAACATCCTGGTAAACTTCCTCTGCACCCGTTCCAGTGCCTCCACATCCTTCCTATAGTATGGCGACCAAAACTGCACACAATATTCCAGATGCGGCCGCACCAGAGTCTTATACAACTGCAGCATGACCTCAGGACTCCGGAACTCAATTCCTCTACCAATAAAAGCCAGTACGCCATATGCCTTCTTCACTGCACTATTTACCTGGGTGGCAACTTTCAGAGATCTGTGTACATGGACACCAAGATCCCTCTGCTCTTCCACACTACCAAGTAGTCTACCATTAGCCCAGTAATCCATCTTTTTATTACTCTTACCAAAGTGAATCACTTCACACTTAGCTACATTGAACTCCATTTGCCACCTTTCTGCCCAGCTCTGCAGCTTCTCTATATCCCGCTGTAACCTGCCATATCCTTCCTCACTGTCTACAACTCCTCTATAAGGTCACCCCTCAGCCTCCGATGCTCGATGGAAAACAGCCTCAGCCTGTTCAGCTTGTCCTGAGAGTTTGAATCCTCCAACCCTGGCAACATCCTTGTAAATCTTTTCTGAACCCTTTCAAGTTACACAACATCCTTCCGATAGGAAGGAGACCAGAATTGCATGCAATATTCCAAACGTGGCCTAACCAATGTCCTGTACAGCCACAGCATGACTTCCCAACTCCTATACTCAATGTTCTGACCAATAAAGGAAAGCATACCAAACACCTATCTACTTGCGACTCTACTTTTAAGGAGCTATGAATCTGTACTCCATGGTCTCTTTGTTCAGCAACACTCCCTCGGACCTGACCATTAAGTGGAAAAGTGCTGCTCTGATTTGCTTTTCCAAATACAGCACCTCCCATTTATCTAACTTAAACTCCATCTGCCACTCCTCAGCCCATTGGTCCATTTGATCAAGATCTCGTTGTACTCTGAGGTAACCTTCACTGTCCACTACACCTCCAATTTTAGTGTCATCTGCAAATTTACTAACTATACCTCCTATGTTCACATCCAAATCATTTATGTAAATGACAGAAAGTAGTGGACCCAGCACCAATCCTTGTGGCACTCCACTGGTCATAGGCCTCCAGTCTGCAAAGCAACCCACCACCACCCTCTGTGTTTTACCTTTTGAGCCAGTTCTGTATCCAAATGGCTAGTTGTTCCTGTATTGCATGAGATCTAATCTTGCGAACCAATTTCCCATGGGGAGCATTGTCAAACTCCTTACTGAAGCCCATATCGATCATGTCCACCACTCTGCCCTCATCAATCCTCTTTGTTACTTCAGAAAACTCAATCAAGTTCGTGGGACATAATTTTCCGCACAAAAAAAACCATGCTGACTACCACTAATCAGTCCATGCCTTTCCAAATACATGTAAATCCTGTCCCTCAGGATTCCCTCCAACAACTTACCCACCACTGACATCAGGCTCACTGGTCTATAGTTCCCTGGTTTGTCCTGACCACCTTTCTTAAATAGTGGTACCATGTTATCCAGTCTTCCGACACCTCACCTGTGACTATCAATGATACAAATATCTTAGCAAGGGGCCTAGCAATCACTTCCCTAGCTTCACACAGAGTTCTAATGTACACCTGATCAGGTCCTGGGGATTTATTCACTTTTATGCATTTCAAGACATCCAGCACCACCACCTCTGTAATATGGACATTTTGCAAAATGTCACCATCGATTTCCCCACATTCCATATCTTCCATGTCCTTCTCCACAGTAAACACTGATGCAAACTGCTGGTTTTGTATCTTCCCTATCTCCTGTGGCTCCACACATAGGCTGTCTTGCTGCCCTTGATAGGCCCTATTCTCTCCCTAGTTACTCTTTTGTCCTTAATATATTTATAAAATCTCTTTGGATTCTCCTTAACCCTGTTTGCCAAAGCTATCTCGTGTCCCCTTTTTGCCCTCCTGATCTCCCTCTTAAGTATACTCCTACTTCCTTTATACTCTTCTAATGATCCTCTTGATTGCTGTTGAAAATACCTGACATATGCTTCCTTTCTTTTACCCAAACCCTCAATTTCTTTAGTCATCCAGTATTCCCTATACCTACCAGCCTTCTCTTTCACCCTAACAGGAAAATACTGTCTCTGGATTCTGGTTATCTCATTTCAGAAGGCTTCCCATTTTCCAGCTGTCATTTTACCTGTGAACATCTGCCCCTAATCAGCTTTCAAAATTCTTGTCTAATACCATCAAAATTGGCCTCCCTCCAATTTAGAACTTCATATTTTAGATCTGGTCTATCCTTTTCCATCACTATTTTAAAACTAACAGAATTATGGTCTCTGGCCTCAAAAGTGTTCCCCCCGCTGACACCTCAGTCACCTGCCCTGCCTTATTTCCCAAGAGTAGGTCAAGTTTTGCACCTTCTCTTGGAGGTACCTTACATATTGAATCAAAAATATTTTCTTGTACACACTTAACAAATTCCTCTCCATCTAAACTCTTTAACACTATGGCAGTCCCAGTCTATGCTTGGAAAGTCAAAATCCCCTACCATAACCATCGTATTATTCTTACAGATAACTGAAATCACCTTACAAATTTTTTCTCAATTTCCCACTGACTATTAGGATGTCTATAATACAATCCCAATAAGGTTCTTATCCCTTTCTTAGTTCTCAGTTCCACCCAAATAACTTCCCTGGATGTATTTCCAGGAATATCCCCCCTCAGTACAGCTGTAATGCTATCCTTTATCAAAAATGCCACTCCCCCTCCTCTCTTGCCCCCCCTTTCTATCCTTCCTGTAGCATTTGTATCCTGGAACATTAAGCTGCCAGTCCTGTCCATCCCTGAGCCATGTTTCCGTAATTGCTATGATATCCCATGTTCCTAACCGTGCCCTGAGTTCATCTGCCTTCCCTATTAGGCCTCTTGCATTGAAATAAATAGTTTAATTTATTCAGTCCTATCTTGTTCCCTATTTTGACCCTGACTGTTTGACTTGCTCCTTTTCCTAACTGTACTAGTCTCAGATTGATGTCTTTCCTCACTAAAAAGCCTGGGTCCCAACAACACCCCCCACCCCCATTTGCTAGTTTAAATCCTCCCAAGCAGCTCCAGCAAATCTGCCTGCCAGTATATTAGTCTTCTTACAATTCAGGTGCAATCCGTCCCAATTAGCTGCATTTGGTCGATAGCCTACTGTGATTAGTATGGGAATACAGAGTTTAAACATCCAGAATAAGCATAAAAGGTGTCTTTAAAGTACTCAAGTTACAGTCCTTTTCCAACATGAATCTGCGCTTGTTGGGCTCCACAACATGAGGTAATGCTGTCACCACACTGGCCTATGTCTAGGACTCACTCTGCTCTCTCCCGGGCCCCATCCATGACTCAACTCACCTCCTTTCTGCAAGTAGGGTAGGCTAGTTTCAAAAGTTAAAAGTTGGGTTGGGTGGAGAAAAGCTGCTACAAAGAGGGGGAAAAAAAAACGAAAAGCAGAGGAGCTCCCACTGGAGCCTCTTACTCTACCGTCATCTTGTCTGATATATAAAGGTGTAAATGGAGCTTTGACTGGCAACATGTAGTTGATTGGTGTGTGTATATCATTACTTAGTTATTGATGACAAAGGCCTTCTGCCTGCCAACAACTGTACAATTGGTGCTTTGGTAGCAGAATAGTTTAGAGCTAGGAACAAGTTACGGAGGAGCCAGCTCATGCTTGTTGTCTTTTCTCTGCAGAAAAAGCTACTTTGAGCCTCAATAAATAATCAACAGATGCTGTGAATGGAGACCACAGATCTGCTTTCCCAGTTTTCCCCTTGTTCATAACACAATATTTTTAGCCCCTTTTGTGTTGTGTGTGGGTGCGTGCGTGTGTGTGTGGGTGGGGGTCATGGAGTTCAGAAGATGATTAGAGCTTTAATTAGGAGACTTATATGCCATTGGTTCATAGTTGTTTAAATGTAGATGGAGCCTCTTTACTTGTAATAAA
The DNA here is from genome assembly GCF_047496795.1 of Chiloscyllium punctatum. Lineage (NCBI taxonomy): Eukaryota > Metazoa > Chordata > Chondrichthyes > Orectolobiformes > Hemiscylliidae > Chiloscyllium > Chiloscyllium punctatum. Next base: position 145,633,113 of record NC_092743.1, on the reverse strand, counting down.
TAGTTTTTAAGTACAAAATTTAGTACATGCCTTCTGTCAGCCAGTATCTAAAAAGAGAATCCATATGCTATCTGAATTGGCATAATGTAATCAATGGGAACTGTGTTGTTAGTCCAGCAATGTGTCTTTTTTTAAAGGAATATGTAATTTAACCAAGATATTGTAGTTTTAAAGGAACAATTTAGGATCTCTCTTTACTGGCCTCTGGGCTTTACACTTGCCATAAATTATAGGGAGTGTTCCTGGTGGATAATCAATGCTGCCACATTACCCCATCTCCAAATCTTAAACCTATAGAACAGTAATATTCATTGTATAATCAAGCACAATACATGTGTATACAACAAGCAAAGCAGATGATGTACAACCGATGAAATGCTAGGATGTGAAATGACGTGTTCTGATTTTTCCCTTTGAATTTTGGGAGAAACGTTGGATGATATTGGACCACTTTTTAAAATATCTCTGAAAACATTCATGCTGTGGTAGTATGTTGATCAAAGATAAAGCCCTGAAGAGACTTTTGAAGTTGGGAGGTCTACGGGAAGGTGAATGAGTCTAGCAGAGGAATTCTGATCTGCACAAATAGATTGCCTGAGATTTCCACACCAGTAACAGATTATAGAGAGTCTAGATCCACAGCAAAGTCAATCAGCAGAATTGTGAGCAGGAGTGCAAACCTGGAGAATGAGGTCATGGAAGAATCTTAATAAGCACAAGAACTTTTAAACTGAAGTGTTGAGGTACAAACTCAGTGGAGGCAGTTGCGATGAACACATTGATCTTAGTTAACTGAGGTACATTGTATAGTTTGCATGATTTCCTTGCAAAGAAATCATGATAAATTAGCCCCATCTGATAAATTTTTGTTTTTAAATTTGTATATGATTTTACAACTGCTTGCCTGAGACCATTGAATTAAGAGATCTGCCCAGTGTGATACTTTAAGTAATGAAAATGATTCTGTAGAATTTGCCATCATTAATGCACCAAAATGGCAATAACTTTGGGACTCCACGCAGAACAATGCAAGAGGCCAGAAAATGCTATCACCAATGCTAGTCTTCTCTCACTGACCCTAACCCTAATCCTAACCCCATTGCATTTCCAAAGCAATAAGTAAGTTAATTAAAATTTTCACTTTTACACTGTTAGTCTTGCTGTAAAATCCTTTGGAAAATGTTGCACCTTGATGAGTGGGGTATACCTGGATTGTTAATAACATGATACGTTCATAATTACTGCAAAATATTTATATTAGCTTTACACGCATTTCAGATTTCTCCATTATGATAAAACAGTGCAATTTAAAGTTTTTTCTTAGATTACTTATAGTGTGGAAGCAGGTCCTTCGGCCCAACAAGTCCACACCGACCCACTGAAGCACGACCCGTCGAAGCACAACCCACCCAGACCTATTCCCCTATATTTACCCCTTCACCTAACACTACAGGCAATTTAGCATGGCCAATTCACCTGACCTGCACATTTTGGATTGTGGGAGGAAACCGGAGCACCCGGAGGAAACCCATGCAGACACAGGGAGAATGTGCAAACTCTACACACAGAATCACCTGAGGCGGGAATTGAACCCAAGTCTTTGGCGCTGTGAAGCAGCAGTGCTAAGTACTGAGCCACAGTGCCGTTTGTGTAAAAGTTTAGTTTCAGTTGTTACAACACTGGGTATACACTAATTTAAACCCGACACAGAAGCTCATCTCGTGCCCTAATCTGTTAAATTTCAAGAGGCAAAGAACTACCCCAGAGGCCACTATTTAAAGTAAAAATTAACAATTTTATTTGTTAAGTTCAAAAGAGAAGATTAAACAATTATTTACAACTCCTTTCTCTTAAACCTATCTTTTGCCTCCCACTCTACAACACTAGTCTGATAAAAATCCCTGATTAAGATTGACAAAAAAAATTCAAATTTCAAATCTAGTTAGTTGTTGAATCTTCTCTTTGTATCTTCCTCTGAAGATTTTCCTCTGTCGTCTTGTCTTCAGTATTTTGCTTCACAGGTCTTTCATGTGAACAGGTACCTTTCAGAGAACTATTTGGCTAACAGTCTATACTTGTTGGTCTTCTTGGCATTCGTCCCCCTAACTGTTCAAAATGCCCAGTTTTATACACAAAACATCGGATAATTTCATTGGTTTGATGTCATCCCAAACAGTAAAATTCAAATTTGATTAGATTTTGGTATCTGGGGCTTAACTTAAACTGATTGGCCGAACTTGAATTTTTGTTCCATTGCAACACAATCCCATTATTTGTTTCTACCAAATGTTACATTTTTAAATTGTTCAGGACACTCTGCTTTCAGTCAGGCCTTGCTAGCTACCTCTCTCTCTCTCTCTCTCTCTCTCTCAGATACAGGGCACCTCTACACCTTCATAACACTACCTTAATCTTACCTAATTAATTACTTTATTTTCTGAAAGTTTAAATTTAAAGTGAAGAGGTAAAGTATTTTTAACTTTGTGATTTGTGTCTGTGAAAACTTTTCAATGTGATTGACTCGTGATCTGCTTGTTAACATCACTAGTATTAAGAGCCTGGAAATCTGTTGACTTGGTGCCAGGTGTGAACTGCTGTTGAGTAGGGGGTAATACATTCCACAAGTATTCTCATGCACAGAAAGCCACAAATTTAATTATACTTTTATACTCGTCATGTTTAATGTAAATTTTTATGTAGCAAAATAATTAATTAGGTTTGATTAAGATAGAGGCAAAAATAATGTTGTGAGCAATTTTCTTTGAGATTAATAATTTCACTGTAGATTTCAAAAATAGGACAGTGTGAAATAAGGTGTTGTAGTTATTTTCTGGGTAAAACTTTTCTGAACAAATACAGCACAGTTCTTATAAATGTGCTAGTAAATCTATAAGATTTCCAATTTATTTTCTAGCCATTCACTGGTGGTGGATACCGTTTGGGAGCATCATCGCAGGAACAATCTGAATATGTGTTGAAAGATAAAAAACAAGATTCTAATCTCGATGTAAGTTTTGAATGTTAACATTCCATAAAGTAAGTTGGTGAAGGATAGGACCAGAGTCAACGTATATACAGTCTTATAGGTTTTTATTTACTGAGGTGTAAATTAGAGGCATCCACCTCCAAAGCCACCAATAATAATATCAATCTGTGCCTATTTAGAGACAGAAATGGATGCCCCGTTAAGGGACACCACTTGCTCGTAATGAAACATTATCCAAACGCAATTAACAGCAGGAGCTGAAGCTAAAAAACACGACTGTCTGCAGCAAAACTATTATTCCTTGCAAAAATTTCCATCTAGTCTTTTCCACCATTCAAGGGTTATGCCTGTGTTGTATGTGCCTACATTCGCTAAAACAATATCCATTATCTAAACCTGACTGTATATCCATCTCTCCTACCTTGCTTTCCATCTAATGTGTGAACAATGTCTTAATGAAAATGTAACAGTGCTTCTCCCACCAGATTGGGTATAGGGGAAAACTTGATGAAATCAAATGCCGTTCTGGTATTGAAGTGGGCACCATTGTATCATTGCTGTTATTCTGGGCTCCAGTGATGGAAGTGCCACCTGATAAGGATTACTGGTTAATCAGGCTCTCAGCTACACATGCTGCAGTGTACCAAAGGCTCAGGATCTTAAAGGGGTAAAGTTTATAGGAGAGTATGATTGAGTTAGGTCTAAGAAAAGGGCATTTCTACTGAGCAATCCCCCCCTTGCTCCATCATTGCCAGGCTCCTCTATCACCTCCACCCCTCTACCCCCAAGGGGACACTGGCAATCCTAATAGAAAAAGCCATGTGGCCTCCATTTATCTCTGAGCCACTAAATAACTGGGCTGAGTGACAATTGGTGTCAGTTAGCTCATATTGAACATAACTGACATCTACCACTGGTAGTGTGGAATCATGCCTCAGCCTATCAGGAGACTTAAGTACAGCCTGTCCCAGAATGAGGACATTTGACTCAGGCATTATGTTTCTTATTGTGATGAAATCTAGCCACTCTGGCTGACAGTTCTTCAGTCTGGTTGTTGAAGAGTTACCTGCTCCATACCCTGCGAAAGGCCCTATAGTGGACAGCATGCACAAACAGATCCTGGGGCTAGAATTTGTATCTGAATCTCCAGAAAACACAAGTTAGACCTGGTTGCAGAGCTTGTATCTGTTCTGTGGGGAAGCAATCGCTTATTGGGATTTTGGACCATAGGACCATAAAATATAGGAGCAGAATCAGGCCATTTGGCCCATTGAGTTTGCTTCACCATTTGACAGCAGCTGATATGTTTCTCAACCCCGTTCTCCCATCTTCTCTCCGTAACCTGTGATTCTCTGCCTAATCAAACTTACCCCAGCTTCCTCTAATTGACATGAGACAGGTTCTGGTCAGATGTTGAAGGGCAAATCAATTTGAGGGGAACAGCAGACTGTAATGGAAAGCAAGTAACAGAGAGGAAACTTGAAAATAGAAGTAGTCCTTCTCCAATCTCTTACATTTTAATCTTTTTTAATTTTTTTTTTACATTTTAGTTTTTAAACTAAAATCAAACATTACAGTCAGCAGCCAAGCCATTTGGGTGTGGTGGGTGTGGGGTGGATTTCTCCAGAGGAAGGCCTTTGGCAGCTTCTGCATCCAAGCAGAAGGTAAGGGTCTCGGTTATCAGGCACCTACTTTCAGGTACCTAAACTGAATTCCAGAATTGATTAAAAATCCCAGTTAACCTCCTTTAAGTCAACTTAGTTAGGCCCTTAACAAGGATAATTAGCTGCTCACTGCCCTGAACAAGAAACCCTGCCATGCCAGTTTGCAGAATGGAACTTTGAAACTTTGGGAAATCTAGCCCCAGTTACTGAAGTCTATACTGTAAAGCCAGCCAATCTCTGACAGCTGCCATCAAATCCAGGCATAAATGTTTTGTTTGTGTTCTAACGTTTGCTTTATCGTTAAAAGTTTCTGCTGCATTTCTTGTTGTAGGAAAAATTTGCTCTTCTCTCTGATGTTGTGTAGTTGAAATGGTGGCTGTCTTTTCCAACCTATAACTGAGACAGATTATAAAAGTAACTTGATAAAAAGAATGTATCGCGTTGGGACTTGGAGAATCGAATGTATTTAGGAGCCACATCATGTCTGTCATAAATATTTTTTACAGTACAATTTTTAATACAATCCAAAATGTTAGATGAATGAATTACAGGAACTTTGAATAATTTAATTATTTAATCTACTTAAAGGTTAAGTTACTAAACCTGTCATTTGCAAAGAAATGAATAGAAAAATAGATTTTATTCAATTGTTATTTGAGTAAATTTTACTGTGAAAGAAACCAAAGCTAATCCAAAATATTTTTGTGCTGTTTTCAAAGTAAAAATGATGTGGGGACTTCCTTTATTAGTTGTGTATTTATATGCGTGAAATAGGTTCAAATTTTGCTGAAACTATGGAAAAATGGCTTCAGTCTAGATGATGGAGAACTGCGTACCTACACAGACCCTGCAAACACTGAATTTTTAGAATCCATTAGCAGAGGGTAAGATTGTATTAATTCCACAATGCTAATTATTAATGGTAGTCCAACCTTTTGAATATTTTTCACAAATTTGCTGATGTTTTCAACAATGTATTACTTTGAGACAGTTTGAACATGGGACAGAGCTTTACTCCAAACAGAAATGTAATTCGTAAAATTTAAGAGTCTTTACTTTGCATATGTTATTTGTTTCTTGTGGGCATTGTTTGTATAAGTTTTGTTAAGTCTGCCACTGTCCATTATTGCATGTATTTGTCTCTCTTGTACAAATTAATTCTCATGGCTGTTTTATTTTCAACCCTGCTACTTTATACTTTTCCAAATACCTATCCCTTTCATCCTTCGTTTCTGACTCTTCTCCTTACCATCTTAATACCACTTCCCTACTTTTGTACTCCACACCTTCCATTTTCCCTTGTTGTGTTTCTTCCTCCTCAATCATTCTGTTCTAACTTTCCTGTTTCTTTGCTTGTGTCAATAGAACCTAAACCTGTTGCTTTACTGACATTTCAATTAATGTTGTGTTTCCTTCTGCACTCGTGCACACAGGGAGATTCCTGTTGAACTGCAAAAAATGGTTCATGGCAATCAAGTAAGTTTGGATATGGAGGATCACAGGAGTGAAGAATATTTAAAACACAAATTGAAATTCAAGGCATTTTCTGGAGATGGACAGAAATTGGGAAGGTAAGGATGAGCATTAAATGGGATGTCAGTCCATGTCACAGATTTGCTATTTGAAAATGTCCTCCAACCTTAAATAAATAAACCTTAAATTGCTTCCTGGATCTAAAGATGCCTACAACCTTATTGAAATTCGTCTTTGTAAAGGTATGAGTCATAGAATCATTGAATCCTATAACTTCTATGATATCAAGTAAGTAGCACATTCTGCTTGGTAAGTTCACCCTTCCTTCTAAAGATTGAAGCATTAGAAACTGTGCACTGTGCCCAAGGGACAACAGAAGGGTGGCCTTTGGATCAAAACTCAGGGGAAAAGTCAAGGTAACAAATATATCAGACTGAATTATTCCAATCAGCGAAGGTTTACAATATACTGCCTGTAAGTCAATCTGGATAAGAGTCAATTTTTAAGCAGAATGTCCTACTTATTTGATATCGCTTCTAACATTAAGAAGAATAAGAGAATGGTCAAAGAAAGAGTAGGGCCGATCAGGGATAGCATAGGGAATTTGGGTGTGGAGTGTGAGGAGGTAGGGGAAGTCCTAAATGAGTTTTTTGCTTCTGTCTTTATGAAAGAAACGAACTTTGTAGTGAATGAAACCTTTGAAGAGCAGGTGTGCATGTTGGAATGGATAGAGATAGAGGAAGCTGATGTGCTGAAAATTTTGTCAAACATTAAGATTGACAAGTCGCCAGGCCCAGACCAGATTTGTCCTCAGCTGCTTTGGGAAACGAGAAATGCAATTGCTTCGCCACTTGCGAAGATCTTTGCATCCTCGCTCTCCACTGGAGTCATGCCTCACAAACCTTATCAAGTTCTTTGAGGATGTGACTAGAAAAGTTGATGAGGGTCGAGCTGTGGATGTGATGTATATGGACTTCAGCAAGGCATTTGATAAGGTTCCCCATGGTAGGCTCATTCAGAAGGTCAGAAGGAATGGGATACAGGGGAACTTAGCTGTCTGGATACAGAATTGGCTGGCCAACAGAAGACAGCGAGTGGTAGTAGAAGGAAAATATTCTGCCTGGAAGTCTGTGGTGAGTGGTGTTCTATAGGGCTTTGTCCTTGGGCCTCTACTGTTTGTAATTTTTATTAATGACTTGGATGAGGGGATTGAAGGATGGGTCAGCAAGTTTGCAGATGACACAAAGGTTGGAGGTGTCGTTGACAGTATAGAGGACTGTTGTAGGCTGCAGTGGGACATTGACAGGATGCAGAGATGGGCTGAGAGGTGGCAGATGGAGTTCAACCTGGATAAATGCGAGGTGATGCATTTTGGAAGGTCGAATTTGAAAGCTGAGTACAGGATTAAGGATAGGATTCTTGGCAGTGTGGAGGAACACAGGGATCTTGGTGTGCAGGTACATAGATCCCTTAAAATGGCCACCCAAGTGGACAGGATTGTTAAGAAAGCATATGGTGTTTTGGCTTTCATTAACAGGGGGATTGAGTTTAAGAGTCGTGAGATATTGTTGCAGCTCTATAAAACTTTGGTTAGACCGCACTTGGAATACTGCACCCAGTTCTGGTCGCCCTATTATAGGAAAGATGTGGATGCTTTGGAGAGGGTTCAGAAGAGGTTTACCAGGATGCTGCCTGGACTGGAGGACTTATCTTATGAAGAGAGGTTGACTGAGCTCGGACTTTTTTCATTGGAGAAAAGGAGGAGGAGAGGGGACCTAATTGAGGTATACAGGATAATGAGAGGCATAGATAGAGTCGATAGCCAGAGACTATTTCCCAGGGCAGGAATGACTAACACGAGGGGTCATAGTTTTAAGCTGGTTGGAGGAAAGAATAGAGGGGATGTCAGAAACGGGTTCTTTACACAGAGAGTTGAGAGAGCATGGAATGCGTTGCCAGCAGCAGTTGTGGAGGCAAGGTCATTAGGGACATTTAAGAGACTCCTGGACATGCATATGGTCACAGAAATTTGAGGGTGCATACACGAGGATCAGTGGTTGGCACAACATCGTGGGCTGAAGGGCCTGTTCTGTGCTGTACTGTTCTATTATCCATTCTCACAACAGCTGACCATTCATTCATTCAGACATGTAATGTGGGCATCACTGGCAAGGTCAACACTATTGCTCATCCCTAATTATCATTGAGAGCGTGCTAGTGAATCACGTTCTGTGTGGTGAAAACACTATGCTGCCACAGTCCATATTGCTGTTGGATAGATGGACTTCCAGGATGTTGCCAATATATTTCCAAGTCGGTAAGACTTTAGGTGCTCATGGTTTTGTGCCTGTTGCCCCTGTCCTTTGAGTGTTAGAGGCTACAAATTTGGGAGGTACACTCAGAGGAATCTTAGTGACTTTCTTTTTGATAGTGAACTGCAGATATAGTGTGGAGAGAGTGAATGTTTGAGGTGGTAAGATTAACCTAAATCTCAGAATTGACAGTGTTCAGGGAGTAATTTCAGTGTTGAAAGTGCTTTAAATGGATTCATGCCTTGTTCCCAAATTGTAGCTGCACCAACAAACGTTTGTTAGTCATAAATATTTTGTTTTTATCCCTTTTGTATAGCCCGACTCCAACCATAGTTAGCACACCGTCTTCTCCTGAGGAAGAGTTCAAATATTTTGTTAATATTGTGGATATAAATGATTCTGAGCCAACTACCAATATTCAGGTCCGTCTAGCAGATGGAAGCCGTTTGGTGCAGAAGTTCAATCAAACTCATCGGTAAGATTTGACATGATTCTAACTTTGTGATGTTACCACAGTACCCCTTTTCATATGTTCACCTGCATCTGCAAGTGTACTCTTGGTATGCTACCCAATCTGTAATTAGTGGTAGGTAGGAATTAAGAATTGGGAGTTAATAATCTTGTGGATATTCATCTAGGATGCCATCTTTGCTGTCTGGCAATCAGATGCAGGGTTACAATGTATCAGTCCACATACCACCTGGAGAGGTATAAGATATAAACTCATAAACCATCAACATTTTGTGTCTAAAAGTGTGATTTCTTCCAAACTCTTAGGAGCTAGACAGTTAAACAAGGTTTAGTCAGGTATCTGTGAGCAAGATTCAAAATTTTAGACATGTTAAATGTTGAATTAGATTGAGGAACGTTAACACAAAGTACTACTAGGGAGAGAAAAACCTGGGTGTATTATGTTAATTTGAAATGACTGCTTCCACAGCAATGTATCATAGAATCATACAGAGTGGAAACAGGCCATTTGGCCCAACAAATCCACACCGACCTTCCAAATAGTAACCCTTCCAGACACATTTCCCTAACCTATTACTCTACATTTACCCCTAACTAATGCATCTAACCTATACATCCCTCAACACTATGGGTAATTTAGCATCACCAATTCACCTGACCTGTACATCTTTGGACTGTGGGAGGAAACTGGAGCACCCGGAGTAAACCCATATACACACGGGGTGAATGTGCAAACTCCACACCGACAGTCACCCAAAGCTGGAATCGAACCGGGTCCCTAGCGCTCTGAGGCAACAGTGCTAACCACAGACCTCACCACCAGGGATATATTTCCCTCCCCACCCCTTTCCGCCTTCCTCAAAGTCCATTCCCTCCGTGACTACCTGGTCAGGTCCACGCGCCGCCCCCCCCCCCCCCCCCCCCCCACCCTGACAACCCACCCTCCCATCCTGGCACCTTCCCCTGCCACTGCAGGAATTGCAAAACCTGCACCCACACCTCCTCCCTCACCTCCATCCAAGGCCGCAAAGAGCCTTCCAGATCCATCAAAGTTTTACCTGCACATCCACCAATATCATTTATTGCATCCATTGCTCCTGATGCGGTCTCCACTACATTGGGGAGACTGGACGCTTCCTAGCAAAGCGCTTTAGGGAACATCTCTGGGACACCCGCACCAATCAACCAAACCGCCCTGCGGCCCAACATTTCAACTCCCCCTCCCACTCTGCCGAGGACATGGAGGTCCTGGGCCTCCTTCACTGCTGCTCCCTCACCACCTGACGCCTGGAGGAAGAACGCCTCATCTTCCGCCTCGGAACACTTCAACCCCAGGACATCAATGTGGACTTCAACAGTTTCCTCATTTCCCCTTCCCACTTCACCCCAGCTCCAAACTTCCAGTTCAGCACTGTTCCCATGACTTGTCCTACCTGCCTATCTTCCTTTCCACCTATCCATTCCACCCTCGTCTCTGACCTATCACCATCATCTGCACCCCCATTCACCTATTGTACTCTATGCTACTTTCTCCCCACCCCCCACCCTCCTCTCATTTATCTCTCCACCCTGTAGGCACCCTGCCTCTATTCCTGATGAATGGCTTTTGCCCGAAACGTCGATTTTCCTGCTCCTCGGATGCTGCCTGAACTGCTGTGCTCTTGTTCTATGATCGATCAACTTATTACAGAGCTAAGAGAAAGTGAGGACTGCAGATGCTGGAGATCAGAGTCGAGAGTGTGGTGCTGGAAAAGCGCAGCAGGTCAGGCAGCATCTGCGGAGCAGGTGAATCGACGTTTCGGGCATAAGCCCTTCATCAGAAATGGTAATGAAAGGGCTCTTGCTCGAAACGTCAATTCTCCTGCTCTTCGGATGCTGCCTGCACTTTGGACTCATTTAGAGAGCTGCAGAACGTGAAGTACAAAGATTTAATTGGAAAGAACCATCTTAAATATCATAGATGGAATGTACATAATCACAAATAGACAAAGAAGATGTTGACTTCCCAAACTGCAGGTCTTTACTAAAGTCAAATGTTATGGTCAGGGGATAGAGGTAACTTGAACCTTCTGTCCATCAGTAAACATAGAAACATAGGAAACAGGCAAGAGTAGGCCATTCAGCCCTACAAACCTGTACCACCATTCTATATAATCATGGTTTACCATGCAATCTCAATATTCTATTCCCACTTTCTTCCCATCCCCCTTGATCCCTTTAGGTGCAAGGGCCATGTCCAGCTCCCTCCTGAATGGATCTAATGAACTGGTCCTAACAGCTTCCTGTGGGAGAGAATTCCACCGGTTCACAACTGTGTGCAGAAATTCTTCCTCATCCCAGTCTTCAATGGCTTACCCCTTATTCTTAGATTTAGGGTGTAGGTTTGCTCGCTGAGCTGTAGGTTTGATATCCAGACATTTCATTACCTGGCTAGGTAACATCATCAGTGGTGACCTCCAAGTGAAGCTTGGGGGGATCTGCCTTTGGAGGTAGTATGGGCTGAAGTCAGAAATAGGAAAGGAGCAGTCACCTTGTTGGGTATTTACTATAGGCCCCCCAATAGCAGCAGAGATGTGGAGAAACAGATTGGGAAACAGATTTTGGAAAGGTGCAGAAGCCACAGGGTAGTAGTCATGGGCGATTTCAATTTCCCAAATATTGATTGGAAGCTCTTTAGATCAAGTAAATTGGATTGGGCGGTGTTTGTGCAGTGTGTCCAGGTAGCTTTTCTAACTCAGTATGTAGATTGTCCGACCAGAGGGGAGGCCATATTGGATTTGGTACTTGGTAACGAACTGGGGCAAGTGATGGGCTTGTTAGTGGGTGAGCATTTTGGTGATGGTGACCACAATTCTGTGACTTTCACCTTGGTTATGGAGAGAGATAGGTGCATGCAACAGGGTAGGTTTTACAACTGGGGGAAGGGTAAATACGATGCTGCAAGACAGGATCTGAGGAGCATAAGTTGGGAGCATAGGCTGTCAGGGAAGGATGTTGTTGAAATGTGGAACTTTTTCAAGGAACAGATATGACGTGTCCTTGATATGTATGTACCTATCAGGCAGGAAAGAGATGGTCGTGTGAGGGAACCTTGGTTGACGAGGGAGGTTGAATGTCTAGTAAAGAGGAAGAAGGAGGCTTACATAAGGTTGAGGTTCAGACAGAGCGTTGGAAGGATACAGGATAGCCAGGAGGGAGCTGAAGAAAGGGATTAGGAGAGCTAAGAGAGGGCATGAAAAATCTTTGGTGGGGAGGATCAAGGATAACCCCAAGGCCTTTTATGCGTATGTGAGAAACATGAGAATGACGAGAACGAGGGTAGGTCCGATCAAGGATAGTAGTGGAAGACTGTGTATTGAGTCGGAAGAGATAGGAGAGGTCTTGAATGAGTACTTTTCTTCAGTATTTACAAATGAGAGGGACCATATTGTTGAAGAGGAGAGTGTGAAACGGACTGATAAGCTAGAAGAGATACTTGTTAGAAAGGAAGATGTGTTGGGCATTTTAAAAAAACTTGAGGATAGACAAGTCCCCCAGGCCTGACGGGATATATCCTAGGATTATGTGGGAAGCAAGAGAGGAAATTGCAGAGCCATTGGCAATGATCTTTTCATCTTTACTGTCAACGGGGGTGGTGCCAGGGGACTGGAGAGTGGCGAATGTTGTGCCCCTGTTCAAAAAAGGGAATAGGGATAACCCCGGGAATTACAGGCCAGTTAGTCTTACTTCGGTGGTAGGCAAAGTAATGGAAAGGGTACTGAGGGATAGGATTTATGAGTATCTGGAAAGACACTGCTTGATTAGGGACAGCCAGCACGGATTTGTGAGGGGTAGGTCTTGCCTTACAAGTCTTATTGAATTCTTTGAGGAGGTGACCAAGCATGTGGATGAGGGTAGAGCAGTGGATGTAGTGTACATGGATTTTAGTGAGCCATTTGATAAGGTTCCCCATGGTAGGCTCATGCGGAAAGTCAGGAGGCATGGGATAGTGGGAAATTTGGCCAGTTGGATAGAAAACTGGCTAACCGGTCGAAGTCAGAGAGTGGTGGTAGATGGCAAATATTCAGCCTGGAGCCCAATTACAAGTGGAGTTCCGCAGGGATCAGTTCTGGGTCCTCTGCTGTTTGTAATTTTTATTAATGACTTGGAAGAGGGAGTCGAAGGGTGGGTCAGTAAATTTGCAGACGATACGAAGATAGGTGGAGTTGTGGATAGTGAGGAGGGCTGTTGTCGGCTGCAAAGGGACTTGGATATGATGCAGAACTGGGCTGAGGAGTGGCAGATGGAGTTCAACCCTGTCAAGTGTGAGGTTGTCCATTTTGGAAGGACAAATAAGAATGTGGAATACAGGGTTAACGGTAGAGTTCTTAGTCAGGTGGAGGAGCAGAGGGATCTTGGGGTCTATGTTCATAGATCTTTGAAAGTTGCCACTCAGGTGGATAGAGCTTGTAAGAAGGCCTAAGGTGTATTAGCGTTCATTAGCAGAGGGATTGAATTCAAGAGTCGTGAAGTGATGTTGCAGCTGTACAGGACCTTGGTTAGTCCACATTTGGAGTAGATTGTGCAGTTCTGGTCGCCTCAATATAGGAAAGATGTGGAAGCTTTGGAGAGGGTGCAGAGCAGATTTACCAGGATGTTGCATGGAATGGATAATAGGTCGTACGAGGATAGGTTGAGAGTGCTAGGCTTTTTCTCATTGGAACGGCGAAGGATGAGGGGTGACTTGATAGAGGTTTATAAGATGATCAGAGGAATAGATAGAATAGACAGTCAGAAACTTTTTCCCCGGGTACAACAGAGTGTTACAAGGGGATATAAATTTAAGGTGAAGGATGGAAGGTATAGGGGGGATGTCAGGGGTAGGTTCTTTACCCAGAGAGTGGTGGGGGCATGGAATGTGCTGCCTGTGGGAGCGGCAGAGTCAGAATAATTGGTGACCTTTAAGCGGCAATTGGATAGGTACATGGATGGGTGCTTAAGCTAGGATAAATGTTCGGCACAACATCGTGGGCTGAAGGGCCTGTTCTGTGCTGTATTGTTCTATGTTCTATGAAGCGAAGCTGTTGTCTCCTGCTTTCTACTTATATCTTTCTCCTGGATGGGGTTTGTGGTGATGTCATTTCCTGTTCGTTTTGGAGGGGTAATGAAACATCTGGATATCAAACCTCCAGCTCAGCGAGCAAACCTACACTTTAAACCTCAATCTGAGCTACAAACCTTCACAAATTCCTAGATTGTGAGGTGCTTTTCAAAATTCTTTCTTCCTTTTGCTCATTTTTCAAATAGGCCATGGCATGTTTCCCTCACACACTGCTTCTGAAATCCATTTTATTAAATGACCCATAATAAACAAGGGGTCAAATGACGTACTCTTGCTGTGTTCTCTGTTTCTATTTTTGTGCTATTTGCCGATGTGTTTTTAATTCCATTAGGGTTGCCAATTTGTATTTTGGTTAGGACCCTAAAAACTGGCACGGCTAATAATTCAGATCAGTGTCTTAAGAATCCTTACACCAATTGCTTTGGCCTCCATTTCAAACATATTTCACTTGGATGTTCGAGAATGTGTTTGAAGTCTTAGATACTTTTGTTTTCCTTCAGTCCCTTTGAGAGTTTCTGAACCGTAATAAAGTTTCACAAGTGTGCATTAACATTTTTCTAATTGCAGAATTAGTGACATTCGTCACTTTATTATTCAACACCGCCCTACTTATGCTGCTTCCTCCTTTGTATTGATGACGACTTTCCCAAGTAAAGAGCTGATAGATGAAGAGCAAACTCTGCTAGAGGCCAAACTACTTAATGCAGTGATTGTTCAGCGTGTGAAGTAATTTTACCTTTGTAGAACTGTACAGGATAGTACAAACTGGACAAATCTTTCAATATACTGAATTTAAACAATGTATGCCACATGGTAAAATTCCCATGACACTCGCCTCAAACCAACTTTGCACAACAAGGAGGGATAAAGGTGTTGTGGGACCTGCAGCAAGAGGCTATCCTCACTTTGCTATGAAGGCCTTATGAGAACACTTGTCTATACAGTAAAGACATACATTTAATACGAAAAAAGTCTACTTATTCTCAAATGGGAAATTCTCTGTCATATCAGTAACTGGAAACATTCTGCAAAAGTAACTGGAGCCTTCAGATAACTGTTACAAACTTGAAACTTTGTTTGAACAACCACTACTGTATTTGAGCTAGATTCACTTGAATTTTCAAACAGCTATTTTAAATTGTGCATCTGGAGATTAAAAATGCACTACTTGATAAAGACGTATTTATGCATGACATGAGAATATTGAGTATAATATTGACATTTTATGGGATCTGTAAGAAGTCATTAAAATTTATGTATATTTGGTAATCTCAATTGTGGAATAAAACATTGTTAACATGCGTGCCATAAAATTATATTATAGTGAATGTTGCATTAGTTGATATATGCAGTTGTATCCTTGAGATGAACATTACCAGCCATGTCAGGAATGTCTTAACTTGATAGGTTCTTTGAATTGCTTGCAGCAGCAATGACTGCATGTTTCATTGCTTATAGAACCAGTTTATTTTGAAATTCAATGATGGCTCAAAACATTGGAGTGCCTTTTATTTTCAAATAATTGGAGCAGACTACTTGGCTTAGTTTGAGTTATGAGTCTGTCATAGGATATGGATATTAGTATTCAGTTTGTTATTAATTATCTTCCATTTTATTGCTGGTTGTGCAATGATTATGATGAATTTAGAAATAAAAATGGTAATTCTGGACCCTGGGGTCCAGAATGTGAGAAAATTAATATTAATATTATTCAGCACTGATTGGTTAGCCTGGTCTTAATCTCATGGTACTGGTTGTGGATGTGGATGGCATAGGTTTCACAACTATATCAAGAATGCCCTTCACCACCATCTTTTTGAGGACAATTAGGAATTTGCAATAAATTTGTGGGTGGCACGGTGACACAGTGGTTAGCACTGCTGCCTCACAGCACTAGAGACCCGGGTTCAATTCCTGCCTCAGGCGACTGACTGTGTGAAGTTTGCACATTCTCTCTGTGTCTGCGTGGGTTTCCTCCCACAGTCCAAAAATGTGCAGGTTAGGTGAATTGGCCGTAGTGTTAGGGGCAGGGGTAAATGTAGGGGAATGGGTCTGGGTGGGTTGTGCTTCAGTGGGTCGGTGTGGACTTGTTGAGCCGAAGTAATCTAATCTAATACTGACCTAGTCAGCAATCACATCCCATGGACAACTATAAAAAGATCTTTGTAGTTGGCAAAGGTGTGTCTTGTCATTGCTTGGTAATTTTTCAAATGGGTGCATTCTCACTAAAATGGGAAATCTTTACATTTGGCTATTGTACATAACTGAAATCCTGTAGATAACAGACTGACTTTTATCAAGTCTTTTATTTTCATACTAACCCTTTAAGTGCTTAGAAGGATATGCAAATATAGCTGTAGAACACTAGATTTCAGTAGATAATGAAATTCCAGCCTTCATTTAAACACATTGGCCTTGTTGAATTTTTATTAAAAGGAGTCTGCATTTTTTTGTGTTAAGAAGAAACTTGCAATGAATATTGAATGTATCAGTAATTGTAACACTCGTCAGTTTACATTAATTTTCACTAAGTTTTTTTTAAGATGATGTTGCAGCTCTGAATCTAACTAGTTTTAACAGGACAGTTATTTTACTAACCTCATGGAATGTTCCTTTGCACAGTAATTAAATATTTTCCTGCAAACAGATGCTTTGAACAGTGATTTATTTCTTCTCTGCTTGCAAGAAGTCAAATTCATTGCACCTTCATAAATAGCAGCAGCATACTACACGTTTTTAAATGCTACAATTTATGGTGAATTGATTTAATTTGTATTCTTTCAGTCATAGATTTTTATAAAAATAAATTGTTCAAATCAGTCAGAAACTGGACACCATACCAAATACACCCATATTCTGCTTGCAGCCCAAATCCTTTTTATTCATAATAGACACGATTTCCCAATAACATCAATATGTAGTATGGTGCTGCACTGCCACTGAGTGGTAACATGTAGCTTTGCACCCATAATTCCTTTGCCATGATTTGTTTCCAGCTTAAATCTTATTCTTTCAGCAAATCAAACTGAAATGTAAGCACCAACACAGGTGGAAGAATAAATGCTATTCTTGGGCAGCTCTGGAATGTATCTGAGGGCTGAATTAAAACGCCATCAATAGAAGCCTGTCATTAACGTAATTGGGTGCATTTCCCATGGGATAAAGATAAAACTGCTTGCTTGTGTTTAAAATTCTCATTTTTAAAATTTCAGCTATTAGTTTTAATACAAGACAAATTCATTGTGAGTGATGATTAAACCATAGATGATAAACTAACTCTTTGTAGACGTAGAGCCGTAGAAATGTACAGCACAGAAACAGACCCTTTGGTCCAACTCGTCCAACCTAATCTAGTCCCACCTGCCAGCACACGGCCCATATCTCTCCAAACCCTTCCTATTCATATACAATATTCATATTCCAGGTGTCTTCTCAATGTTGTAATTGTACCAACCTCCTACACTTCCTCTGGCAGCTCTTTCCATACTCTCACCACTCTCTGTGTGAAAAAGTTGCCCCGTAGGTCTCTTCTATATTCTTCCCCTCTCACCCTAAACCTATGCTCTCTAATTCTGGACTTTCCCACTCCAGGGAAAAGACCTTGTCTATTTACCTTATCCATGCCCCTCATGATTTTATAAACCTTTATAAGGTCAGTTCTCAGCCTCCAGCACTCCAGGGAAAACAGCCCCAGCCTATTCAGCTTCTCCCTATAGTTCATTCCTCCAACCCTGGCAAAGTTCTTGCAAATCTTTTCTGAACCCTTTCAAGTTTCACAACATTTTTCCTATAGTAAGGACCCAAAATTGCACGTAATATTCCAAAAGTGGCTTAACCAATGTCCTGTACAGCCACAACACGACCTCCCAATTCCTGTACTCAATACTCTGACCAATAAAGGAAAGCATATGAAACCCCTTCTTCACGATCCAATCTACCTATGACTATTTCAAGGAGCTATGAACCTGGTCTCTAAGGTCTCTTTGTTCAGCATCACTCCCTAGGACCTTACCATTAGGTGTATAAGTCCTGCTAAGATTTGCTTTCCCAAAATGCAACAACTCACTTTTATCTAAATTAAATTCCATCTGCCACTCCTCAGCCAACTGGTTCATCTGATCAAGATCCCGTTGTAATCTGAGGCAACCTTCACTGCTGTTCACTACAACTCCGATTTTGGTGTCATCTGCAAACTTACTAACTATATCTGTTATGCTCACATCCAAATTATTTATATAAATTACGAAACGTAGTGGACCCAACAACGATCCTTGTGGCACTCCACTGGTCACAGGCCTCCAGTCTGAAAAACAACCCTCCACCACCACCCTCTGTCTTCTGCCTTAGAGCCAGTTCTATATTCAAGTGGCTAGTTCTCTCTGTATTGCATGAGATCTAACCTTGTTAACCAGTCTCCCATGGGAAACCTTGTCAAATGACTTACTGAAGTTCATATTATATCATGTCCACCACTCTGCCCTCATCAATCCTCTTGGTTACTTCAAAAAAACTCAATCAAGTTTGAGAGACATGATTTTCCACGCACAAAGCCATGCTAACTGATCAGTCCTTGCCTTTCCAAACTACGTGTAAATCCTGTCCCACAGGATTCCCTCCAACAATTTGCCCACCACCGATGTCAGACTCACTGGTCTATAGTTCCCTGGTTTGCCCTTACCACCTTTTTAAAATAGTGGTACCACATTAGCCAACATCCAGGCATCTGGCATCTCAACCTGTGTCTATCCATGATACAAATATCTCAGCAAGAGGCCCAGCAAACACTAGCTTCCCACAGGATTCTGGGGATTTATCCACCTTTATGTGTTTCAAGACATCCAGCACTTCCTCCTCTGCAATACGGACATTTTTCAAGATGTCACCATCAATTTTCCCATATTCTACATCTTCCATGTCCTTCTCCAAAGTAAGCACTGAGGCAAAATGCTCGTTTAGTATTTCCCCCATCTCCTGCAGCTCCACGCAGAGGGTGCCTTGCTGATCTTTGAGGGGCCCTGTTTTCTCCCTAGTTACCCTTTTGTCCTTAATGTGTTTGCATTCTCCTTAACTCTATTTGCCAAAGCTATCTCATGTCCCCTTTTGCCCTCCTAATTTCCTTATGTGTACTCCTACTGCCTCAATACGCTTCTAAGGATTCATTCAATCTATCCTGTCTTCGCAAGGTTTGTGAAGGTTTGTAGCTCAGGTTGAGGTTTAGGGTGTAGGTTTGCTCGCTGAGCTGTAGGTTTGATATCCAGATGTTTCATTACCTGGCTAGGTAACATCATCAGTGGCAACCTCCAAGTGAAGCGAAGCTGTTCTCTCCTGCTTTCTATTTATTTCTATAAATGATGATGTTACCTAGCCAGGTAATGAAACGTCTGGATATCAAACCTATAGCTCAGCGAGCAAACCTACACCCTATCTTGTCTATACCTGACATAATTTGGAGATGCCGGTTTTGGACTGGGGTGTACAAAGTTAAAAATCACACAACACCAGGTTATAGTCCAACAGGTTTAATTGGAAGCACACTAGCTTTCGGAGCGACGCTCCATCAGGTGATTCTGGAGGGCTCGATCGTAACACAATCACCTGATGAAAGAGCGTCGCTCCGAAAGCTAGTGTGCTTCCAATTAAACCTGTTGGACTATAACCTGGTACCGTGTGATTTTTAGCTTTGTATACCTGACATATGCTTCTTTCTTTCTCTTAACCAAATCCCCCTCAACGGTTGATGGTGCCAAATGTAAAATCAGACGAGGGATGGCTGGCTGGTGGACTTGGGATGCATTTCCTTGTACTAACAGCAGTCAAAAACACTACAACAAGGCTGAAAATAATGAAGCATATGTTGCCACTTCATCAAAAATCTGGACTGTTTGAGCTTCGGAGGCTACTCTACTTTCACCAATAGAATTGAGCAATCCAAGGAGGGAAATTGATCCTATACCTTGACAGTGAAAAAAACATGAGAAAAGGAATGTGACACTGGGTAATCCATAATTAGGCATTCTGACTAAATGGAGTTAAAAATCACACAACACCAGGTTATAGTCCAACAGGTTTAATTGAAAGCTTTCTATTAAACCTGTTGGACTATAACCTGGTGTTGTGTAATTTTTAACTTTGTACATCCCAGTCCAAAACCGGCATCTCTAAATCTAAATGGAAGTGCGTATTAAAACTTGTGGCAAGCTATTTTGAAGGTGCTTCCGAGCCAGCTCAAAGCCTCTTCAATGCAACTTCTAAAGTCGAAGCCAGGCTCTTCACTGCAGCAGGAACCATTTTACCTGGCAAAACTACATTAGCACTTCTGCCCTCTCACATGTAAGACCACATGTCTGGGATTATTTCAAAAACAGTTCAATTTCTTCATTCTTATATATGCATCAACAATAAAACATTGAGCTTTTCTCATTTCTTTGCATTTTACACCATTGTTAGTTGCTATATTTTTTGAAACAGTTTTATAGAACTGGCTTATGTTCTCCTAGAAGTGCAGTGTAATTTTCACAGCCTTCCCCGTCATCCCAGTCTCTCCACAGAAAATCATAAAAGAATATTCCCCAGAGCTTTATAAAAGATAAATGAAAGGCAAATCAGAATTTGACATGTTCAATTAACGATAAGGTACTGGAGAATGTTGCCAAACAAAGAGACCTTGAAGTGGAGTTCCTTTGGGTTTCTTGAAAGTGGAGTCGCAGGTAGACAAGGTGGTGAAGGTGGAGTTTGGTACGCTTGCCTTGATTGGTCAGTGCATTGAGCATAGGAGTTGGGAGGTCATGTTGCAGCATTGATTAGGCCACTTTTGGAATCCAGGTCCCTGGTACTGTGCGACAGTAGTGCTAACCACTGAGCCACCATGCCACTCATCGGGAAAAGGATGGAATCCAAAAATAAAGGGTTTTGTTTTAGTTGTACAGCACTTTGATTAGAGCACACTGAGGAGACTGTTTGGTCTCTATATCTAAAGAAGGATGTGTTTGCATTGGACATGGTACAGTGAAAGTTCATGAGATTGGCTCCTGAAAGAAAATAAAGGCTTGCTTTTTCACAACCACTAGATGTCTCAAAGAAGCCAATAAAGTATTTTTGAAGAGTAGTCAGTGTTATAACACTTGTGACACGAGACAGGTGTGCCCTAACTGACACCTGGCATGTCAGAGTTGTTCTAAAATGAGAGGCTGGAGAGAGTTGGTCGACACATTGCTCTTTGGAGGTAAGATGAGAGTCATTGCATTCTGAAGGAGCTTTAAACGTTAGACACAAAGATGTTATATTCTCTTGCCTGTGATTCTAAAACATGGAGATGTCACCCTGGCATAAGGGCTGATTGTTTTATACTGAAATGAGGAGAAATATCTCCTCTTGGAGTCAAAGAGTTGTACAGCATTGAAACAGACCGTTTGGTTCAACTCGTCTATGCTAGCCAAAGATCCTAAATTAATCCAGTCCCAGTTACTAGCACATGGCCCATATCCCTCTAAACCCTTCTTATTCATATATCCATGCAAATGCCTTTTAAATGCTGTAATTATATCAGCCTCCAGCACTTCCTCTTGCAGCTCATTCCATACACGCACCATCCTCTGCGTGAAAAATTTGCCCCTTAAGTCCCTTTACAATCTTTCCCCTCTCACCCTAAACCTATGCCCTCTAGTTTTAGACTCACCACCTCTGGGGAAAATATCTTGTTTTTTCACTTGAACCATGCCCGTCATGATTTTATAAGCCTCTATAAGGTCACCCCTCAGCCTCCCACGCTCCAGGAAAAACAGCCACAGCCTATTCAGCCTCTCCCTATAGCGCAAACCCTCCAATTCTGGCAAAGTTCTTGCAAATCTTTTCTGAACCCTTTCAAGTTTCACAACATCTTCCTATAGTAAGGAGACCAGATTTGCACACAATATTCCTACAGTGGCCAACCAATATCCTGTATAGCCGAAATAAGACTGCCCAACTCATTTACTCAATACACTGACCAATAAAAGCAAGCATACCAAACACCTTCTTCACTATCCTATCTACCTGCGACTCCACTTTCAAAGAGCTATGAAACTGCACTCCAAGGTCTCTTTGTTCAGCAACACTTCCCAGGACCTTCCCATTAAATGTATAAGTCCTGCTCTGATTTGCTTTGTCCAAAAGGGGTGGCATGGTGGCTCAGTGGTTAGCACTGCTGCCTCACAGCGCCAGGGATCTAGGTTCAATTCCTGCCTTGGGTGACTGTGTGGGTTTCCTCTGGGTGCTCCAGGTTTCCTTCCACAATCCAATGATGTGCAGGCCAGGTGAATTGACCACGCTAAATTGCCCATAGTGTTAGATGCATTAGTCAGGGGTAAATATAGGGTTGGGGAATGAGCCTGGGTGGGATACTCTTTGGAGGGTCGGTGTGGACTTGTTGGGCCTAAGGGCCTGTTTCCATACTGTAGGAAATCTTAGCTTATAAAAATGTAGCACCTCACATTTACCTAAATTAAAATCCATCTGCCACTCCTCAGCCTATGGACCCATCTGATCAAGATCCCATTGTACTCTGAGGTAACCTTCTTTGCTGTCCTGTCCATTACCCCTCCAATTTTGGTGTCATCTGTAAACTTACTACATGTACCTACTACGTTCACATCCAAATCATTTACGAAAAGTAGTGGACCCAGCATCGATCCTTGTGGCACTCTACTGGTCACAATCCACCAGTCTGAAAAGTAACCTACCACCACCACCCTCTGTGTTTTACATTTGAGTCAGTTCTGTATCCAAATGCCTAGTTCTGCCTGTATTCCATGAGGTCTAATCTTGCTAACCAGTCTCCCATGGGGAACTGCCCTCATCAATCTTCTTTGTTACTTCTTCAAATATCCAAACATCTCAGTAAGAGGCCCAGCAATCACTTCTCTACCCTTCCACAGAATTCTAGGGTACACCTGATCAGGTTCTGGAGATTTATCTACCTTTATGGAAGACTGTGACTCTTTAGAATTTTCTATCCCAGTTAATAACTACTCAATTGTTGAATATAGTTGAGGTTGAGATAATTAGATATTCTTCTTTTAAGGTATCAAAGGAAAAGTGGAATTAAGTCAAAAGATCAGTCACAATGGCAGAAAGTTCTCAAGGAGCTGAACAATCTTATTTCTGCATCTCAGTCTTTAGTTCCTGGATCCAGCGTGTTATTGCCTCACATGTCTGTGCTGAGCTTTCCCAGACTCCTCCGTTGAACCTCTCCAATCAGACTTCCATCTCAGTCACAAAACAATATTTATCAAAGGTACAAATGATGCCCTGTATCATTATGAAAAAATGCAAATTATCGCTCTTTGTACTTCCTCATCTTCTTTCTGGATTTGACACACCATTCTCACCTAACACCTCTCCACTATAGCCCACACAGGTAAAATCACAATCACTGGGTTTACTTGGATCTGCTTCATCACAGTCAAAGAATCACATGCACTGGCTTCTCTTCCTCCTCCTGTATTATTGCCTTCAGTGTCCCCAAGGATCAACCTTTGATCCTGTCCATTTGTTATCTGAATAACACTTCTCAATGATAATATCTTCCACATAGACACTGATGGCACAGAGCTTTACTTTGCCATTCCCGCAACCCTCTGCTCTCTTAAAATTATCAGACTGCTAACCTGACATCCAGGACTTGGTGAGCAGATATTTTCTCCAATGAGCCATTGGAAAGACTTTTGACCTTGCCATTAACTTCAGGCCTGAACCATGACTTTACCCATGGTCTGGTTTCTCTCTGAGGCTGAACTAGACTGAACGCAACCGTGGCACTATTCTTGACCCTGAGATAAACTTTCCATTTCACTTCTATGCCACCTTGAAGACTGCCTATTTCCATCTCTGTCATATTGACCTGTCTTGTGCTTCAGTTTAGCTGCAGATGAAATCCATGTAATGCCTTTGCTATTTTAAAGTTTGAATATACTCCTGGACGGCTTCCCATTTTCTATCCTCTGAAACCTGATGTCATTCAAGACACTGCAGTTTCCTTATGCATACCAAGTTCCAGTCACCCTGCATAATACATTGGCTCCCAATTAAGCAAAGGTACAATTGTAACATTCTCCTCCTTGCTTGCAAAGCCCAACATGTCCTCTCTATCTCTGTGACCTGATCCGACTGCACAACACACAGCAAACACTGGAAGCAGCTTGTGAAAGACAGAGCAAAATCATTCAGCAAGCAATGAATGAAATTTCAGATCTGTCACCCTGCCACATCCTGTCGTGAGTGGTTGATAATTATATGGTAGTGGATAATTAAACAATTAAACAGATTAGGAAGCTTCACAAAAATTCCCAAACTCGATGTTGGGGAACCCAGCACATCAGTGAAAAAGGCAATACTGAAGCTTTTGCAACTGCCTTCAAACAGCAATACTGAGTGGGTGATACAGTTCAGCTTCCTCCAGAGGGGCCCACATTTCCTTTAATATAAAACACCCGTGTGCCAAGTGTTTCAGTTTCTTGCAGTTAGAGTACAGCCTTCCATGTTACTAACCTAAAATACACTGCTTTTTGTCATTTATATGGATATGAATATAGGAGGAATGGTTCGTAAGTTTGCAGATGACACCAAAATTAGTAGTGTAGTAGACAGCGAAGAAGGTTACCTCAGAGTACAAGGATACCTTGATTAGATAGGCCAAGGAGTGACAGCTGGAGTTTACTTTAAATAAATGTGAGATGCTGCATTTTGAAAAGGCAAATCAGGACAGGAATTATACACTTAATGGGAAGGTCCTGGGAAGTGCTGACAAATAAAGAGATCTTGGGGTGCAGGTTCATAGCTCCTTGAAAGTAGAGTCGCAGGTCGACAGAGTAGTGAAGAAGGTGTTTGGAACGCTTGCCTTTATTGGTCATTAATTGAGTATATGAGTTTAGAGGTCATGTTGCAGCTCTATGAGACATTGGTTAGGCCACTGTTGGAATACTGCATTCAGTTCTGGATAAATCTTGTGAAACTTGAAAGGGTTCAGAAAAGATTTACAGGGATGTTACCAGGGTTGGAAGATTTGAGCTATAGAGAGAGACTGAATAAGCTGGGGCTGTTTTCCCTGGAGCATCGGAGGCTGAGGGGTGACCTTATAGAGGTTTATAAAATCATGAGGGGCATGGATAGGGTAAATAGGCAAAGTCTTTTCCTTGGGATAGGTGAGTCCAGAACTAGGGGGCATAAGTTTAGGGTGAAAGGGGAAAGATATAAAAGAGACCTAAGGGGCAACGTTTTCACACACAGGGTGGTACATGTATGGAATGAGCTGCCAGAGGAAGTGGTGGAGGCTGGCACAATTACGTAATTTAAAAGGCTTCTGGTTGGGTATATGAATAGAAAGGGTTTGGAGGGATATGGGCCAAGTGCTGGCAAATAAGACTAGATTGGTTTGGGATATCTGATCGGCATGGACGAGTTGGACTGAAGGGTCTGTTTCTGGGCAGTTCCACATTTCCCCACATTACACACTATTTGTCAGATTTTTGCTCATTCACTTAATCTATCATTATTATTTTGCAGCATCTTTATGTCCTCTTCACAACTTACTTTTCTATCTTTGTGTCATCAGCAAATTTTGCAATCATACCTTTGTCTTTTCATCTGAGTAGTTTATATGAATGGTAAATTGTTGAGGTCCCAGCCCCAATTGCTATGGCATAAGCAGAACAGTTACCTTGAGCTGCCTGGCAAATAATTGAAATTATTGGAAGGTAAACAATCCAGAAGGAAACCCAGTAAAACTTGCAATGACACATCCCTGGTCTGACTTGTGTAACTCAGAACAGTGCTCCAGTATGACTAGTACATTAATTTCTGTTAATTACTATTTTTTTACTCTGGGAAATACTCATTCAAGCAAAGAAATAGAATCAAAAGAAGACATCATTTGTGATGAAATTGTTTCTAGTCGGTTGAGGTCTATACCCTTGTTAGTGAACATTAAGAGCCTTTAGTAACAAGTTGCAACATTCTTTAGAATTAGAATTAGGTTTATTGTCAACCTTACAGATTCAGGGCCCAGTTCCATGTGATCTGATGTCACTTTGGCATTGTTCTTTACACACTTGCTCAGCAGCTATTCCTCTACTAAACAAAAAAATTAACCATTTCATCTGTATTGTTGAAGCCAATATTGAATGGCCGTTTCACAAGTTTACTTTGAGTTTGACTGTAACAGAACAGGATGCTGAGGATGACAGTGATTTCAGTTTGAGAGGAAAGTTAGCCAATGAAAACAAAAGGTTGCTGGGAGCTCAGGGTCTTGCTCGCAGCCTGAAGCAGGGAATTCCTCAATGCTGCTGCCGCCCTGGTTTCTCCAGGAGACCACATCATGAGCAGTGAACCCAAAAGGTAGTTTGAAGAAATATACACAAATCACCGAGTTATTTTTCCAGCATTTTTTACTTTTATTTCCAGACTAAAGGACCTTTATAAGGTCACCCCTTAGCCTCTAACACTCCAGGGAAAATAGTCCAAGCTTATTCAACCTCTCCCCGAAGCTCAAACTCTCCAACCATCCTTTTGTCATGCAGTCTGAGTTACTGTGTACATTGGCTAGTATGTCAAACACCTCCTGTTACTGTCAAAGGACATTGAAGATTTTGGCTCCCACTTAGAAACAGGCCTGGGTGAGGCTGCCCTCCCTGAAATCTCAGCTTCATTTTTCACGTTGCCCTGCACACCTAGAGTTACTGTCACTGCTTTTCCTACATGTGTTGTATGGGCAAGTCACCTATTCTCATAGGATATGGCTGTTTCTTACTAAAATGTCTCCAAGAAAACTCTTGTGTACTTTTAGACACTTTGCAATGGAAAAGTTCCAAATATTTAATTATTTTCAACTGGGATATTTCAAGCTATAGTCATGTTTCTATAATTAACTGTCGAGAGAGCTTTGCTTCATTAAAAAGGTTAAGAACATTTAAGGTCAATTTAATTTATTAAAGGACAAACAGCAACAGGAGAATGGGAAGAGAGAAAGCTGTCTGTTTGATGAGGACAGAGACGTTTCATAATGATTCTATCAGCCAGAATATAGGAAACACAAGGTTGTATCTATAATTCATTCCCCTGTGAGTGTCTACATTGATTGTACTGCTTGGGGCAAGCAATAAACTCCACATAGCCAGAAGGCAAAAGTAAAATTAAACCCAACTCAGTCAATGACAATTTTCATGTCCAGATTCATCACAACATGTCTTTAAGTTTATGTATTTCCTCAGCTAATAATGCACTACATGCAAGTATCTATTAAAGAAGGAAATAAATTATAATAATAAGCTAACGTAAAACCCTATCTTGTGGGTATCTTTGCAAAGTTTGATTTGTGATCTGTAATGAGTTAACAGGTTTGAGCTGGGGTTACTGTAGGACACTATAATTGGCCTTTGGTGTTCCTCATTTAAAAAGAGGAAAATCACCTTAAGTAACCACTTGTTACTTAGCAACCGGTGTTATAAGTGTGTTTGTGGGTTGTGATTGGCTGTGAGTTGCGTAACATGATGGTTCTCAATGTTAAGCCCCACATTTGTATAACAGCTATTTTGGGTAGACTAGTTTCTACAATTCAAAAGGGACACAGACTCAATTCTGTGGGAAATTACATTTTAGTCTTGGGAAGTAGGGGATTAGAAGCTACATTAGAAAAGTACTTGCAATTATATTGCAAAGTTCATGCAAGAATAGTGATTGATTAAGTCACTCTCTAATTTAACTGATTACATTTGACCTGTGCAATGAAGTAAACAAAAGAATATACATAACTAATGGACAGATAGAATAAGTGGTGTTAATAAGTTCAGGTTTTAATTAACTTATGAGACATAAATTCAACTTTGTTCTTTACAACTCACTTATACTCATTAATGACTAGAGTTTTATAATACAGTGTACAATTTGAAAACTGAGAAGTATTGCAACTTGTACAGAGGATAATGATAGGTCTCAAAAGAACATAGGTTGGTGAAAGAAGCAGGCATGGTTGATGAAATACAATGGTAAGAGTATGTGAAGAGACACTTTGTCAGACATAAAAAGATAATATAAAATCAAAAATAATATTCATTTCTAAAACTATGCAGGAACAGAGAGAGTTGGTTATAAATGTATACAAACTGTCAAAGATATCATTGGGTTGAGAAAGTGATTAAAAGGACATGAGGGATTCTGGTCTGTATCAGTTGAGGTATGAGTACAAAACCAAGAAAGTTACAGAATTCACATTCAGACTCAACAAGAGGATTGAGTTCACTTTTGTCACCAGACACTCGAAAGGGTATGAAAGTTTTAATGAAGGCAGCAGTGCTAACCACTGAGCCACCATGTCACCCCAGAACATGGGAGGGAGAATATCAATCAAAATTTGAAATACAGTCTGAAAGTATTTTGATTTGCACAGATCCTATCAAAAACTGGGGAAAAAGGTGTGGAAGTATTCATTGTGTTATTTGAAAGAAAAATAGCGAGACAAATGAAATAGGCAAAAGAGGACTGCACGTTGTTCAGGCAGAGTAAGTTGACAGGGAAAGCACAGCAGATTTATACCTCACTGTCAGATGGTTTCTTGGAATTATAACATTGCAAAACAAAAATGCCTACATTAGTTGCAGATAAGTTAGTAGCAGAGACATACAGACATGTTTGTAAAATTCCAGGAAAATATGCATTTAATGCAAAATGGTTAAGAAAAATGATTCTGACAGGTTGATACAAGCATTAGAAGCTGAAACCACATATGAAACTCAGAGAGATTAGTCTCTTAGAAGAACTTAAACACTCACTACCTTCTGTAATAAGACCCCACGTTGAGGAATGAAGGGTTGCAGTTGCTAGACAAGCGGCAAAAATGGCTGACAGGTCTGAGCTAATCCATCAAATAAAATGTTTTGTAAATTTGAATGGGACAGTGACAGGAAGGTAGCCTAGGGAATGGATGGCTGGGGATGTACCAAGATCTCCTTCCCAGATCAGAGAGTGAATGTACTGAGGGTGGAGGTGAAAATCAAAAGCTGAAGTAGAACATAGAAGATAAAACATTACAGTGCGCTTCAGGCCCTTCGGCCCTCGATGTTGCACTGATCTGTGGAACCAATCTGAAGTCTATCTATCCTACACTATTCCAGTCAATATTTGGAAAGTTAAAGTCTGCCATAACAACTACCCTGTTACTCGTGCTCTTATCCAGAATCATCCTTGCTATCCTTTACACTACATCTCTAGAACTATTTGGAGGCCTATAAAAACTCCCAACAGGGTGATCTCTCCTTTCCTGTTTCTAACCTCAACCCATACTACCTCAGTAGATGAGTCCTCAAACATCTTTTCTGACCTTGATTAACAATTCCACATCTCCCCCTCTTTTACCATCTTCCTTGTTCTTATTGAAATATCAAATCCCAGTACCTGCAATAACTAACCCTGTCCCTGCTCTATCCACGTCTCCAAAATGGCCACAACATCGAAGTCCCAGATACCAACCTGTGCTGCAAGTTCACCCACCTTATTCCAAATGCTCCTGGCATTGAAGTAGACACACTTCAAACCACCTTCCTACTTGCTGGTGAAATCATGCAACCTTGAAACCTTATTTCTGACCTACTATTCTCAAGTTCCTGAACACTGGAACTATCCCCCTGCTGAATTAGTTTAAACCCTCCCAAAGAGTATTAGCAATTTCCCCCCAGTATATTGGTTACCCCTATGTTTTACATGTAGACCAGCCTGCTTATAGAGGTCACACTTACCCCAGAATGAGTCCCAATTATCCAGGCATCTGAAACCTTCCCTCCTGCACCATCCCCTGTGGCCACATGTTCAACTCCTCTTTCTCCCCATTCCTCGCCTCGCTAGCATGGGCAACAAATCAGAGACAACAACTCTCTTTGTTCTAGCTCTAAGCTTCCAGTGTAGCTGCCTGAATTTCTGCCTTAAATCCCCATCTCTCTTCCTGCTATGTCATTGGTGCCTATGTGGACCACGACTTGGGGATGGCTCCCCCTCCCCCTCCCCCTCAAGGATCCCGAAAACATGATCTGAGACATCACAAACCCTAGCACCTGGGAGGCAACACACCAAACATGAGTCTCTCTCGTCCCCACAGAACCTTCTACTGTCCGCCTAACTATGGAGTCCCTAATGACTATTGCTCTGCTCATCTCTCCCCTTCCTTTCTGAGCAACAGAGACAGACTCTGTGCCAGAGACCTGTACCCCACGGATTATACCTAGTAAGTCATTCCCCCTGAATAGTGTCCAAAATGGTATACTTGTTGTTGAGGGGAATAGCCACAGCCAAACTGCACTGCCTGCCAGTTTCCTTTCCGTCCCTTGACTATAACCCATCTACCTTTTTCTTGTACCTGAGGTGAGTCTACCTCCCTGTAACTCCTCTCAATAACCCCCTCTGCTTCCTGAATGATCCGAAGTTCATCCAGCTCCAGCTCCAGTTCCCTAATGCAGTTTTCTAGGAGCTGAGGTTGGGTGCACTTCCCGCAGATGAAGTCAGCAGGGACACTAGTGGTGACCTTTACCTCCCACATTTTGCAGGAGGAACATTCAGCTGCCCTAACCTCCATTCCCACTGTTTGAAATTCCTAAAGAGACTGTTGAGAAATAAAGAATTAAAAAAAAACTAGTTACCTTCTCAATCCAGTGCACAGAACCTTTGTCTTTAGTTGGAGGAGAGGATGGATGGGAGACTCTACTGAAGTAGCATTTCGGGTAATGCTACCACTCCAATATATTGCTTCACTTACTCAGCTCTCGTGCCTGCTCCTGTTCAGTGTGCGCTCTGCCTACTCACAAGGTAAGTTTTAAAATCAGTGATTCACCTTCCCGTCAGTCCCCAGCCCGACGCTCCTGCTCTTCCTGCAGAAGAAATAATAATGGAGCAAATGAATAAAATGAACAAAAGGTGTTTCCATTCTAACAAGGTAGGACACAGTCATTCAGAAAGCTGGAAATTGCGAGGGAATTATGAAAGGTCGTAAGAATGAGTGTGAAAAGGAAAACCAGAAGGATACAGCCACAGATCAGACTGCATCTTTAACTACAACTAGAGATTGGAAGTCGGCATTGCAGAGATAGGGACTCACGCAGAGTTAGCAGATTAAGTACAGAGAGTACAAAAGCTTTTTATGTAAAGGGAAGGTAACTCCTTTTCTCATCAAGCCCAGCAGGTCAGGCAGCATCCAAGGAGCAGGAGAATCGATGTTTCGGGCATGAGCCCTTCTTCAGGAGTGGAGAACGGCTCATGCCCGAAACATCATTCCTGAAGAAGGGCTCATGCCCGAAACATCGATTCTCCTGCTCCTTGGATGCTGCCTGACCTGCTGCGCTTTTCCAGCAACACATTTTCAGCTCTGATCTCCAGCATCTGCAGTCCTCACTTTCTCCTCCTTTTCTCATCAAACAAAGCACCCAAGTCCATAACAATCCTAAAGGGAAATCCCTTTGGGCAATAATTTAACAAGAATGAATGCGATAGTGGCAGCTATAATCACAGAAAGTCCGAGATGGTTGGGACAAAGAATTTGATTTCTTCCTATTGGCCAGCAGAGATTCCCAAATGAATCTATTAGTTTTAGCCCATTTGAATTGATTTATGGTCATGAGATTAGAATTGATCCATTGAAATTTTGTGAGGGTGAACTTCTTGAACTGAAAAGACTAATCCTCAATGTTGGACATGTGTCTGTGTTCTAGGAGAACATAAAGTAGCACAAGAGAATTTTGAAGTTTCAGAGGTGAAAAATGAAAGAATAGTCAGATAAACATTCAGAAACTAGAATGATTCAAGAAGGAGAATAGGTACTGTTCTTGTTGCCTCTGAAAGATGAGCTTCTCAAATCAAAGGCCCTTACAAAATAATGGGGTGAGTTGCTAAAGTGATTCACCTGATTGTAGGAAGACGACGTGTAGGTCTGTCACATAAACATGTTGAAATGACATCATCATAGGGAAGTGGAATATGATGAACATAATGAGTGAGTGAGAAGGAGAGGTAAACAGTTCTCAAAGTGAGTCTCCTACAATTTAAATACAAGGACAGTTAGACATTGTATCCTTATACTTAGAGAAAGCAGCATAAAGATGTAGTGAGGAAGTACAAGGTATTCTGTAGTGATACAGTCGCTGGGTCCCTAACTCTGTGGTTTGTAACCGATATGCTATGGCAAGATGAGAAGTGTGTCACAAGGTGTTTGAAGCAGCAGCTGCATTACCCGAGCATCAAGGTTGCGCCCGTGTTCTCAATTTTCACCAGAGCCTCGGGAAGCATTATTGAAAGCAGTATCTGCTGAAACTAGTTGGCCCTAACAACTGTGCAAGACTGAGCCTCCAGAGTTTGGGTGACATCCAATACCATGCATGTCAATTCCTTTCCAGATCAATAGGCTCCGAACACACAGGCAGGCAGGCCCAGGTTTCCCAGTAGCTCGCTGATTTTCAAGTTGATTTGAGCAGATATTAAAAATGTGTCTGTACTCTCAGTCAAAGACAGTGTATTTTTTTTCTGGTGAATTTGAAACATTAATGTTTTTGATCCTTCTTTAGCTTGTAGTTTGCACTGTGTTGCAAAACCTCTCTGGTAAGGCCATGGTAAATACAAGTCAAGATGACTTTTATGATCAATTTGGCTGAAACAAAGTGGGTGTATTTGTCTGATTGAAACATGTTTGTGTTACTGAAAAGGTTGGGAACCACTGGCCTAGCTAACCAAACATGTGATGTGGACATATGAAATTTAGAACTGATAAAATGATATTCTTATCAGTTGAGTTTAAGAAAACAAGCTCAAATATAAACAGAAGTTTAGAACATGCTGGCAAATCACTGAATTGAACCTAGTTAAAACAGCCGGAATTCACCAACAGTGTTAGTTAGTTAGTTAGTGTTAGGTTCTGTATAGATTACAGAAGGGAAAAATGGTGACAAAAGATAGATTCATATCCAATTCCACAGTTCAAAGATGGTGTTGATAGGATTGGCAATACCTCATGCCTTTCTAAGACTGAACACTTGAAGGGATACTGGTAACTGCCATTAACATCAAGGATTAAAAAAACACTTTAGTGACTCCAAATGTATTATACCAATACTCGGTAATGTCATTTGGATGTAGGAATGCTTCAACAACTTCAAAGACTTGCCAATCAAGTCATGGATAATGTTCATAGCTGTGCTGTTTACTTAGTCAATGTTCTGGTATATAGAGATAAGTAGAAAATCTGGTTAAGCAATTCCATTCTGCTGGCTTGGTAATAAAGTTACCAAGTTTTGAAAAGCAGGAGTAACCACCTAGGACGTATTGTAGGACAAGGATGCATGTTGTTAATGATAGCAAAACTGAAGGCTCCAATAGAATTCCCTCGTTCTAAAACATAATGTGTGGACTTTACTGGAAATTTTTGTGTAATTTCAATACAGTGGCTGTACCTTTAACAAATTTGTTCAAGAAGCAAGTGAAAGTGATTTGATTTGCGGAATCGAAAAGTGTGGTGTTGGAAAAGCACAGCAGATCAGGCAGCATCTGAGGAGCAGGAAAATCGATGTTTTGAGCATAATCCTTTCAACAGAAATCCTGGTTAGCAAAATGCCAAGCAGCCTTTCAGAAGATGAAGGTAATGTAAATCAATTAATCAGTGCTGGGCTGCCCCTGATTTTTTGCAAACTTTTCAATATGACAGTTGATATTCGTGGAGGGAATCCTGAGGGACAGGACTTAAATGTATTTGGAATGGCAAGGACTAGTTGGGGATAGTCAACATAGCTTTGTGCATGAGAAATCGTGTCTCAAGAACTTGATTAAACTTTTTGAAGAAATAACAAAAAGGATTGATGAGGGCAGAGCAGTAGATGTGATCTATATGGACTTCAGTAAGGCATTCAACAAGGTTCCCCATGGGATAGCAAGGTTAGATCTCATTGAATACTGGGAGAACTGTCCACTACAGGGAAGTGTGTCGACTTCAACGCCAGGAGCATCTGGAGTAAGGCAGATGAACTTGCAGCATGGGTTGGTACCTGGGATTTCAATGTTGTGGCCATTTCAGAGACATGGATAGAACAGGGACAGGAATGGTTGTTGCAGATTCTGGGGTTTAGATGTTTCAGTAAGAACAGACAAAATGGTAAAAGAGGGAGTGGTGTGGCATTGTTGGTCAAGGACAATATTACAGTTGCAGAAAGGATGTTTGAGGACTTGTCTACTGAGGTAGTAGGGGCTGAGATTAGAAATAGGGAAGGAGAGGTTATCCTGTTGGGAGTTTTCTATAGGCCTCCAAATAGTTCCAGATTGTAGAGGAGAGGATAGCAAAGATGATCCTCGATAGGAGTGAAAGTAACAGGGTAGGTGTTATGGGAGACTCCAACTTTCCAAATAGTGACTGGGAATACTATAGTTCAAGTAGTTTAAGTCAGTTTTTGTCCAGTGTGTGCAGGAGGGTTTCCTGACATAATATATAGACAGGCCAACAAGGGGCAAGGCCACATTGGATTTGGTACTGGGTGGTGAACCCGGCTAGGTATTAGATTTGGAGGTAGGTGAGCACTTTGGTGATAGTAACCACAATTCGGTTATGTTCACTTTAGTGATGGAAAGGGATAGGAATATACTGCAGGGCAAGAGTTATACTTGGGGGAAAGGCAATTACGATACAATTAGGCAAGACTTAGGATGGGGATGGAAACTGCAGGGGATGGGCACAATTGAAATGAGGAACTTATTCAAGGAACAGCTTCTGTGGTCCTTGGTAAGTATGTACCTGACAGGCAGAGAGGAAGCTGTTGAGTGAGGGAGCCATGGTTTACTAAAGAAGTTGAATCTCTTGTCAAGAGGAAGAAGGCGGCTTATGTTAGGATGAGATGTGAAGGCTCAGTTAGGGCGCTTGAGAGTTACAAATTAGCCAGGAAAGACCTAAAGAGAGAGTTAAGAAGAGGCAGGAGGGGACATAATAAGTCATTGGCGGATAGGATCAAGGAAAACCCTTAGGCTTTCTATATCAGGAATAAAAGAATGACTAGAGTAAGGTTAGGGCCAATCAAGCATAGCTATAGGAAGTTGTGCGTGGAGTCACAGGAGATAAGGGAAGTGTTAAATATAGAACATTACAGCACAGTACAGACCCTTCGGCCCTCGATGTCGTGCCGCCCTGTCATTCTAATCTGAAGCCCATCCCACCTACACTATTCCATGTACGTCCATATGCCTGTCCAATGACAACTTAAATGCACTTAAACTTGGCGAATCTACTACTGACGCAGGCAAAGCATTCCATACCTTTACTACTCTCTGTGTAAAGAAACTACCTCTGACATCTGTCTTATACCTATCTCCCCTCACTTTAATGTTGTGTCCCCTCTTGTTTGCCGTTCCCATCCTTGGAAAAAGGCTCTCCCTGTCCACCCTATCTAACCCTCTGATTACCTTGTATGTCTCTATTAAATCACCTCTCAACCTTCTTCTCTCTAACAAGAACAGCCTCAAGGACCTCAGCCTTTCCTTGTAAGACATTCCTTCCATACCAGGAGAAAGTGAGGACTGCAGATGCTGGAGATCAGAGCTGAAAATGTGTTGCTGGAAAAGCGCAGCAGGTCAGGCAGCATCCAAGGAGCAGAAGAATCAACGTTTCGGGCATGAGCCCTTCTTCAGGAATGAGGAGAGTGTGCCAAGCAGGCTAAGATAAAAGATAGGGAGGAGGGACTTGGGGGAGGTGCGTTGGAAATGCAATAGGTGGAAGGAGGTTAAGGTGAGGGTGATAGGCTGGAGTGGGGGTGGGGGCGGAGAGGTCAGTCAGGAAGAAGATTGCAGGTTAGGAAGGTGGTGCTGAGTTCAAGGGTTGGGACTGAGACAAGGTGGGGGGAGGGGAAATGAGGAAGCTGGAGAAATCTGAGTTCATCCCTTGTGGTTGGAGGATTCCTAGGTGGAAGATAAGGCGCTCTTCATCCAGCCATTGTGTTGCTATGGTCTGGCGATGGAGGAGTCCAAGGACCTGCATGTCGTTGGTGGAGTGGGACGGGGAGTTGAAGTGTTGAGCCACGGGGTGGTTGGGTTGGTTGGTCCGGGTATCCCAGAGGTGTTCTCTGAAACGTTTCGCAAGTAGGCGGCCTGTCTCCCCAATATAGAGGAGGCCACATCGGGTGCAGCGGATGCAGTAAATGATGTGTGCGGAGGTGCAGGTGAATTTGTGGCAGATATGGAAGGATCCCTTCGGGCCTTGGAGGAAAGTAAGGGGGAGCTGTGGGTGCAAGTTTTGCATTTCTTGCAGGGAAAGGTGCCGTGAGTGGGGGTTGGGTTGGTGGGGAGTGTGGACGTGACAAGGGAGTCACGGAGGGAGTGGTCTTTTCGGAACGCTGATAGGGGAGGGGAGGGAAATATATCCTTGGTGGTGGGGTCCGTTTGGAGGTGGTGGAAATGACGATGGATGATACGATGTATCTGGAGGTTGGTGGGGTGGTAGGTGAGGACCATTGGGATTCTGTCCTGGTGGCGATTGGAGGGGCGGGGCTCAAGGGCGGAGGAGCGGGAAGTGGAGGAGATGCGGTGGAGAGCATCGTCGATCACGTCTGGGGGGAAATTGCGGTCTTTGAAGAAGGAGGCCATCTGGGTTGTTCGGTATTGGAACCTCTCCCCACCCTGCCCCCTGTAAAAATGCCATCCCATATTCCCAATTCCTTCGTCTCCACCGCATCTGCTCCCAGGAGGACCAGTTCCAATACCAAACAACCCAGAAGGCATACGGTGTGTTAGCTTTTATTCGTGGAGGGATTGAGCTTCAGAACCATGAGGTTATACTGCAGCTGTACTAAACTCTGGTGCAGCCACATTTGGAGTATTGCGTACAGTTCTGGTCACCGCATTATAGGAAGGATGGGAAAGCTTTGAAAAGGGTGCAGAGGAGATTTACTAGGATGTTTCCTGGTATGGAGCGAAGATCTTATGAGGAAAGGCTGAGGGACTTGAGGCTGTTTTTGTTAGAGATAAGAAGGTTTGACATGTAAGATAATCAAATGGTTAGATAGGTTGCACAGTGAGAGCCTTTTTCCTTGGATGGCAGTGGCTAGCATGAGGGGACATAGCTTTAAGTTGACAGCTGATAGATATAGGACAGATGTCAGAGGTGGTTTCTTTACTCAGAGAGTAGTAGAGGCGTAGAACACACTGCCTGTCATAGTAGTAGATTCGCCAACTTTAAGAGCATTTAAATGGTCATTGGATAAGCATATGGACCAGAATGGAATATAGTGTAAGTTAGATGGGCTTCAGATTGGTTCCACAGGTTGGCGCAACATCGAGGGCTGAAGGACCTGTACTGCGCTGTAATGTTCTATGTACTATGTTCTCTAACTAGCCATTTGGATACAGAACTGGCTTGAAGGTAAAAGTCAGCAGGTGGTGGTGGAAAGTTGTTTTTCAGATTGGAGGCCTGTGACCAGAGGAGTGCCACAAGGATAGGTGCTGGGTCCTCTACTTTTCATCATTTATATAAATGATTTGGATGTGAGCATAACAGGTAAATTTAATAAGTTTACAGATGACACCAAAATTGGAGGTGTAGTGGACAACAAAGAAGGTTACCTCAGAGTGCAATGGGATCTTGATCAGATGGGCCAATGGGCTGAGGAGTGGCAAATGGAGTTTAATTTAGATAAATGTGAGGTGGTGCATTTTGGGAAAGCAAATCTTATCATGACTTATACACTTAATGGTAAGTCCTAGGGAGTGTTGCTGAACAAAGAGACCTTGGAGTGCAGGTTCATAGCTTATTGAAAGTAGAGGCGCAGGTAAATAGGATAGTGAAGAAGGTGTTTGGTATGTTTTCCTCTACCGGTCACAGTATTGAGTACAGGAGTTGGGAGATCATGTTGCAGCTGTACATGACATTGGTTAGGCCATGTACATAGATTATTAAGTGCAATACTGGTTTCCTTCCTATTGGAAGGATGTTGTGAAACTTGAAAGGGATCAGACAAAATTTACAAGGACGTTGCCAGGGTTGGAGGATTTGAGCTATAGGGAGAGGTTGAATAGGCTGGGGTTGTTTTCCCTGGAGTGTCGGAGGCTGAGGGGTGACCTTATAGAGGTTTATAAAATCATGAGGGGCATGGATAGGATAAATAGACAAGGTCTTTTCCCTGGGGTGGGGGAGTCCAGAGCTAGGGGACATAAGTTTAGGGTGAAAGGGGAAAGATATAAAAGAGACCTAAGGGGCAACGTTTTCACGCAGAGGGTGGTACGTGTATGGAATGAGCTGCCAAAGGAAGTGGTGGAGGTTGGTACAATTGCAACTTTTAAAAGCCATCTGGATGGGTATATGAATAGAGAGGGTTTGGAAGGATATGGGCTGGGTGCTGGCAGGTGAGACTAGATTGGTGTTTGGGATATCTGGTCAGCATGGCTGAGTTGGACTGAAAGGTCTGTTTCTGTGCTATACATCTCTATGACTCTTTGTCTCTATTTGGGGATGGGTGCTGTGCTTGCTGGTGAGTTGGAAATGGAGCAGCCAGTGAAGTACTTCTCTATAAAACTAAATAAGTATCAGAAATACCTTACTGAAGGAAAAGGGACTTTGGGATTATTGTTGACTCTTCAATAATTTGAATCTATGTCTAGCTCAATAATAAGAAAGTACTAATGGAGACTGCTCATCATCCACTGACCTTCATTTCAAATGTAAATGTGTGGGCCTCTGAAGTTTGCTTTGGCAGTGACGTCTGGATCCTGAAGGCAGTGCCACAATCACCATACTGACACTGATCATCATGACCTGAACATGGAGTTTGCTCAAGTTACAGGGAATATGGGCTTACCTAGCAAATCCTGGGACCTGAATATTCATGGGTCAGTGGCACATTGGAAGGAAGCTAGGAAAAGGTTCGGGATAGATCACTTAATTAAGTGTGTCATAAGTACAATAGATTAGTTCTAACAATCAAGAAGTAGAATTAGTTTGTGTGGAGTTGGGATTTGATGGGACCCACACTATAGGACAATGGAGCTTATGAGAAATGTACAAGGATAACCATGGATGATCTGAATCTCCTGGACTGGAAGAAACAGGTTAGCAACAAGATCCTAGAAGATGAGCTAATTTTCAGGACAGTGACATAAATGATCATGTTCTAAAGTTAACCAGAGAGAAGGCTCTACTAAATCGAGAATTGTAAAATGAGATAACATTTTAAAAGCCATCTGGATGGGTATATGAATAGAGAGGGTTTGGAAGGATATGGGCTGGGTGCTGGCAGGTGAGACTAGATTGGTGTTTGGGATATCTGGTCAGCATGGCTGAGTTGTGTCTTCCCTACTCTCTGAGTAATGAACAATGATGCTGGTATTTTCTCTTGAAGACCAGCATAACTGACAAACATTGATTTTCTTTGCCCCCCCCCAGTCGATACTTGAAGTCAATACCAAGCCTGCAGCTATCTGGGTCTGTCCAAAGCAGAACTTCTTGCTTCTATCAGTGAACACAAAAATAAATCAACGAATCTTCTCCACACTGAATCACTGCCTCTATGGGATTGTATTGGGCATTGGAAATGGTTCAAAGAGAAATGCAAATAAATTAAGGTCCCACACGAGAGGCTATTAAGTGAAATTAGAATACATAGGAGTTGGGGAATATACTTGTATGCATTGAGAACTAGTTAATGTTGTATATGTTGCGATGCTGACTTGTACCAGGTTGTGATTGGGGTAGTTTTCTGTTGCCATTCCCCTGTCCTTGACTGGATAATTGATTTACGTAGGGAGAGGAAGCCACTAGTGATTCTTAATGAGAAACAGATCTTAAATTAAGTAAAGTGCAATTTAGTTTA
This sequence comes from Chiloscyllium punctatum, assembly GCF_047496795.1. NCBI lineage: Eukaryota > Metazoa > Chordata > Chondrichthyes > Orectolobiformes > Hemiscylliidae > Chiloscyllium > Chiloscyllium punctatum. Next base: position 145,593,271 of record NC_092743.1, on the reverse strand, counting down.
TGATAGCAATTAGGTACAAGTTAGACATTGCAAATCAGACAATGATGGAACCCAAAATAAAACAAAGAATTGTGGATGCTGGATATCTAAAACAAATGGCTGGAGAAACTCAGCAGGTCTGGCAGTATCTGCAGAGAGAAAGCAGAGTGAATGTTTCGAATACAATGACCTTTTCTCAGAACTGATAGTAGCTGGAAAAAGGTTGTATTTATGCACATGATGGGGGACAAAGATTGAGTGAATAGATGGAGATGGAGTGAAATACAGGCAAACAGAAGAATGGCTGACAAAAATGTGTGGTGCTGGAAAAGCCCAGCTGGTCAGGCAGCATCGAGGAGCAGGAGAGTCAATGTTTCGAGCATAAGCCCTTCATCAGAAATGAAGAGTTTATGCTTGAAATGTCGATTCTCCTGCTCCTCGGATGCTGCCTGACCTGCTGTGCTTTTCCAGTACCACACTCTCGACTCTGATTGCCAGCAGCTGCAGTCCTCACTTTCTCCCTGTGTTAAAGTAGCAGGCAACTGGAAGCTCAGGGTCATTTTTGGGGGCAGAACGTGGGTGTTCTGCAAAGCCGTCACCCAGTTTACACTTCATTTCCGCAGTGTAGAGGAGACCACACACTGTGAGCAGCAAGTGCAGTAGACTAGATTGTGAACAGTGCAGGTAAAGTGCTGCTTCACCTGAAACATATATTTGGGCCCTTGGATACAGAGGAGGGAAGAGGTAAATGGGCAGGTGTTACACCTTTGGTATTTTAAGGGAAACATACTGTGAAGGAAGTGAAGGAAGAGTGTACCTGGGTGTCCCAGAGGGAACAGCCACTGCGAAAGATGGACAATGAATGGGAGGGGAATATTTGTCCAGCAGTGACATCTCACTGAAGGTGGTGGATAATGATCCTTTGGATGTGGATGGTGGTGGGATGGAAACTGAGGACCAGTGGGACCCTATCATTGTTGTGAGAGGGGAGAGCGGGAGTGTGGGGAATGGGTCGGACATGGTTGAGAGACCTGTCAACCATTGTGACAAGGAACCCCCAGTTGAGAAAGAAGGTGGCAATGTCTGAGCAGCTGTCCCCACCACCCCGACTGAAGTTGACATCATCAGAAGATGTGTGACAGAGATGGAGAAACTGGGAGAATGGAATAGAAGATTTGCAGGAAATAGGGTGTGAGGCTTCATAGTCCAAGTAACTGTGGGAGTCAATGGATTTATAGTGGATATTAGTGACCAGTCTATCCCCAGAAATAGAAACAGGGATGTCAAGGAAGGGAAGGGAACAGCCAAAGATAGACCAGATGAAGGTAAGTGCAGGGTGGAAATTGGAAGAGAAAGTGATTAATTTTTCCATTTCCCCTAAAATGTTACCTCTGCTTTCTCTCCAAAGATGTTGCCAATCCTGCTGACCATCCCAACATATTCAGTTTCTGTTTCTAATGCGACCTAGTTAATAGATCTGCCCTCTTCATGAACCTAAGACATTATGCCTATTCCCACCAAGTGCTAATGAAATCATAAGATTCAGTGGTGCTTAACATCAAACCCTTCAGAACCATTAGAATTAGAATATCTTTTGTTGTCACATGTACTGCAGTACAGAAGTGCAGGAGTACAGTGAGAAGCTTACAATGTTGCTTCTTACGGCCCCATCTTAGGTACAAGTATCTCGGCACAAATCTTAGATAAAACAAGGAATAAAAAAGAAAAGTAGTTGCATTACTTTACACTGATTCACAACATTAAGTTAGAAATAAGACATCGCTAAAGGATACTGTTATGGACCAGGCCAGACCTCCTCAAAACATTTCAAGAAAGTAGCCCAGATCCTAACTTTGCTCATTGTTTTAAGCAGGTGTACAGTGGATATTCCAGGAGAGAATCAGCCTTCAACCCCAGACTTTTTGGTGTCTGTGCCGTTTACGACCTCTCTGAAAAAAAGCCAATGACAACATAACCTTGTTAAAGGAGTAGCTTCGTCACAATAGACATTACAGCCAGATAAACAAAGTACAAGAAACATTACATTGCAGTAGCTCAGCACAGGAGCTTCCACACATAGTTTGACCATCTAGACTTGTTGTTTAGTCTATCGGCATACCACTCACACCATTTGTAATATCCTTTCATCTCTCTGCCTATAAATTCTGTGCCTATATGCTTCCCTCCACTTCATCTGATGAAGGAGCAGCGCTCTGAGAGCATGTGATTTCAAATAAACCTATTAGCCTATAATCTGATGTCATGTGACTTCTGACTTTATCCTCAAGCTTAGAGATGAATCAATCATTGTTCAAGAAATTTCAGTATAAATTCTGATCTTGCAAGACACAGGCTCCCTTTTAAGTGTAATGAGCCCAGGCTAGCATGAATTGAATTTGCATTGCTGTTGTTTTTAGTAGATTTTCAATCAGGTAGTTCCATTTTTCTACAGTTAGCACTTTAATTTTGAAAAGCAAAGGTGATATTCTGAAGCATATGAATTATGAAATTGACATTTTCAACACATTGAAGGCAGCTTTAAGAAAAGCACCAACTTTAAACTCACATGCTCTTGACCTGTGGTTCAAAAACTTTTTCCAAATGTGACTACATTTCCAGAAATGGAAATTGATATGGCCTTCAGTGAAACCTGGGGAAACGAGATGGGGTGAAGGACTTGTGAAGGTGAAGGTCTGTGTATTCGATTGGGAGAACAGCTGTTTTCCAACTGAGTCTAAACTCCATGGTTGTCATTGATGCCATAGAGCTCACAGACCCAAACTTTCAGCATGTGACCACCCCCTTGAGGTCTTGACTTCCCCATCTGTGAAGTCTTGATCTTGATAACAGGGTGCTCATATGAAGCTACAGTGTTTGGTCTGAAAACACTGTGCAGCAAGGGCACTGAAATGGAGTCAACATCAGCTTCTGAAAATGATGGGAATTTAATCAGAAATGTATTTAATTCAAAATATATTCAAATAATGACATATTCCCAGTGGAAGGACAGAAACATTTCTTGTGAATTTGTGCACTGAGCCCATTATAATGACAAGAAGAAATTACAAACTCATGCAATGAAAAACGATGGGCTTTCATAATTATAAAACCCCTACGTCCTTTTCACCTTGAATGGTAAAATAATGCCTACATTTAGAAGGCATGTTCTTTAACTATAGATCCAGTAGCTCATCTTTCATATGCTAAACTGGATGAACTGTTCACTGATGTATTGTCAATCAGAATGGTGACGGAGTGCTATTATTTTAAATTTCACTCAAATTATGGGAATGAGAAAGGGGCGATGGCCGAGTGGACCCTGTTAATCTAGAGACCCCAATAATACTCAGTGGACTATGAGATTTGAATCCCACTGCAGCAGATGGTGGAATTTGAATTCAATATTAAATTGTAATTAAGAGTCTAAGGATGGCCATGAACACATTGCTGATTGTTGGGGGAAACCTACCTGGTTCACCAATGTCCTTTAAGGAAGGAAACTGCCATCCTTACCTGGCTAGTCTACATGTGACTCTAGACCCACAGCAATGTGGTAACTCCTAACTGCCCTATGGGCAATAAATGTTGGCCCAGCCAGAGATGCCCACATCCCATGAATGAATAAAAAAAGGAAGAAGTTGACACCAAACAGATACATTTAAGAAGTTCTTATTTGTAGAAAGTGTGATTCTTGAATGTATTTTAAGGCAGTGTCATAGTAGAAATAAAGACCCCTGGCATCATTAGGAAATAATTAACAGAGAAGGACTTTCAGGTCTTTCCAGTGAATGGCGGTGGATGAAGGCTGTGGTGTGAGTGTTGGACTTTCAGAAAGTATTGATACAGTGCCACATGGCAGGTTGATTAACAAATTAGAAATGTTTGGGATTGCTGGGTCCTTGGCAGCGTGGATTAGAATTTGGCTAAAAGATAGGAAACAGCGGGTAGGTATAGATGGGCATTTCTCAGATTGGAGACAAGTAGAAAGTGGTGTTCCCCAGGGATCAATGTTGGGACCCTTGTTTTTTCTGATTTATACAAACATTTGGAGATGGGTGTTAAGGACAAAATCTCTAAACTTGCAGATGTCTAAGCTAGGGGGAACCGTGAATTGTGTGGATGGTGTGAACAACTTCGGAGGGATATTGACAAGTTGGTGTAATGGGCAGACACCTGGCAGATGAATCTCAATGCAGAGAAATATCAGGGAATGCATTTTGGTCGAAGAAATATGGAGAGACAATACAGGCCTCAATGACACAACCTTGAGAGGAGTACAGGAGCAGAGGGTCCTCAGGGTTCATATGATTTCCTGAAGGGGGCCACGCAAGTTGAAACAGTTGGGTTTATAAATAGAGGTATACAATATAAAAGCAAGCAAGTGATGCTCCCCCTCTACAAATCATTGGTCAGACCACATCTGGAGTATTGTGTTCTGGGCACTTCACTTGTGGAAGGATGTGAAAACTCTAGAAAAAGTGCAAAGGAGATTTACTAGAATGATCTCAGGAATGAGGGGTTTTAGATACGAGGCATGATTAGAGAGATTGGGTTTACTCTCCTTGAAGCAGAGAAGATTAAGAGGTGACCTTATTGAGGTGATCAAAATTATGAACAATTCTGACAGGGTAAAGAGGGATATTCTATGTCTATCGGTTGGTAGGTCTGTCCCTAGGGGTCACAATTTCAACATTGTCAGCAAGAAAGCTCGAAGACAAATGAGGAGAAAATAGTTTCCTCAGAGAGTAGTCAGGATTTGGAAAGCGCTGCCTGGGAGAACTGCGGAGGCAGTTTCTGTCGGTGGTTTCAAAACAGAGCTGGATATGTATTTAAAGGGATAACGTTAGAGGGTTTGGGAGATAGGGCTGGAGAATGGGACTATCTGGGTTGCTCTTTTAGGAGCAGGTACAGACATGTGGATCCAATGGCCTCCTCCTGTATTGTAACATTGATTCCATGATTCTGAATTGATTTCCGGCCTAACCAAACCTCATGTAAATCAACATTGCTTTTCCATATTAATCTATATTTATAGAAAGTTAAGAAAATGTAAAAGTATTTGAAGTGCAAGTTTTTAATATCATTTTATTTGGGTCCATCTGCCGGATGGAGCATACCACAGTTACAAACCAAAAACCCTCTGAATCTGCAGAAAATCGGCAGGTCTGGTGGAACTTGTGGAGAGAGAAATCAGAGTTAACTTTCCCGGTTCAATGACCCTTCCTCAGAACTGATGCCTCACTGGACCCGAAACATTAACTCTGCTTTCTCTCCACTGAGAGACTGGCAGACCTGCTGGGTTTCTCCGGCACTTTGTGATTTTATTGCGGATTTTCAGCATCCACAGTTCTTTTATGTTTCTCCTCCTTCCCAGCCCACCCCCCCCGTTCAGATTGAAAAGGGATTCAGCTTCGTGAGCTGTGTCTGTGGCGCTGTGAGCGGCTAAAGTTCACAGCATTGGCTGGGTCCAAGCCACGACCTCCTTTGTCCCCACTGAAAGGACTTTATCCTTTTCACAGCTGCTCTCTCTCTCTCTCTGTCCGACCGACTGGAGCTGTCCATGAAGTGAATCTACAAACTTTGGCAGTGGATCCGGGGAGATCGAAGGGAAGCTGTACCGAGCCTCAGTTGCTGCTGAGCCCTCCTGCTGTTGCGGACAAATTGCCCCCAATGGCAGCGCTGAATGTGTGGATCGTGGGCACATTGGCAGCTCTCTCTCTCAGCTTGTTCTTGCTGCTAAAAATCAGGAGAAGGCAAGTGCACATTTCCCTTACTGTCTCTGCGATCTTCGCAATCTTGTTGTACCGTCAGAAACAGAACTCGCTTTGAAAATCCTGGAATAATAGAATTTCACCTTTCAATCAGTACTAAACAGACAGTTCTGAAAACACTATTCATCTGCTCTCATTCCCATACCCTTTGCTCAGTATTTTCTTCTGCACATCTTTATCCACATTATTTTTAAAAGATAGAATGCATTCTGTTTTTTTGACAGTGTTACAGGATAATTCTCTTGTCCAGAATTTTTTTTTATTTCAAAATATACTTTATTCATGTAAATAAATCTCTGGTACTTGTACAATTTTCCATGTCGTTCATAGTTATATACATTGCATGTCTTAACATTACAAAGAACAAATTGAATTAATCGAATTCACAGTTATCCTATTAACAGTTCCCTTTATTAACTATCCAGTCTCTTGGTATTTGGCTGTGGCTTCAGCGGAACCCACCTACTGAGTGGGTGCCCTGTTATATGAAAGCAAATGAAACTTCTTTAACCCCCAGTTTATGGGGTTACCATTGTCCATTTGACTGTCTTGTCTCTGGGGTAGCTTGTCTACATCCCCATGGTAAACACGAACTGCTGGACCTTCGCTGGGCTGAGGTAGCTAACCAGCTCCTCACTGGGGTCATTTACCCGCTCTGGTGTCATTGAGCCAGGGCAAGGGTCCTCGCTGTCCAGTTCTGTGTCTGACAATGGGACTGTCAGAGGATCACAGCTCTCAGTTGCCTGTAGTTGTGGGGCAGTGGGTACCCCCTGGTTCTCACTGGGTGGAGGGTGGACTTCGGGGGGTCCGTTGTTTCCTGGTTGGGAGGAAATGCCCTCCTCTTTACCGATGGCGCTCTGTCTCTTCTTCTGGTGGTGATGACCTTCTGTGCGTCCATCTTCCCCATCCGAAGAGCTGGCCGTTCCTCCCTCGTGCAGCTGTCTTTTCCCCCTTTGCTGGGAGGCTTTGGGGGCCTGGCAAGATTTCCTCTTCCTGTTTTTAACAGGTATCCACTCCTCTGCCTGCTTCATTACCTCCTCCTCCATTGCTTCCATCTGTCCAGCTAGAGCTAGGATCAGCTGCTGTGTCTCTCCGCTGGCTGCCGCCTCCTCCACTCCAGCCTGTTCTTCTTTCTGGGTGCCACCAGACTCCGTTTCCCTGCTGTCCGGGTGGACCTTACTGGTCTTTGGGGGTCCACGGCTCACATTGCCACCTCCGGCCATCTGTGCGTAAGTGGGGCCCCTCCCCCGTCTTGGGCAGGTCTTATACATGTGGCCCGCCTCTCCACACAGGTTGCAGCTCTTTTCTTCCCGACAGTCCTTCGTCAAGTGACCCTCCTGTTTGCAGTTCCTGCAGATGGTCACCTTGCAATCCGCCGCCACGTGTCCCAACTTCCCGCAGGTTCGGCACACCTTCGGCTGCCCTGCATATGTCAGGTAGCCTCTGCTCCCTCCAATTGCGAAGCTCGAGGGTGGGTGGAGGATGTTCCCACTGTCATCGGCCCTCAGAGTTACCCTGACCTGCCTCTTGCTGGTCCAGATCCCAAAGGGGTTGATTACATCAGTGGCTTCTCCCTCAACTTGGACGTACCTTCCCAGGAAGGTCAGGACATCAGCCGCTGGAACGTAGGGGTTGTACATATGGATTGTAACAACCCGATTCCTCTGTGCAGGAAGCACACACAATGGGGTCGCCGACAAGATGGAAAACAGCGGCTCCCCTTCCTTCTCCTTGAAGACCTTCAGGAGCTGTTCACACTGCTTCAGAAGGTCACATCGAAGTACCCTGCCCCAGGGAAATCCTGCAGGCAGTACACGTCCACTGCAGCGAACCCACAGCATCCCAACAGTACCTTCTTAATAAACAAGGTGCGGTCGAGTGGTGTACGATCCTCAATCTTCTTCACAGTCATCCTGACTGTGTTCCGAACACCCTGCCCAGGGCCGCGGGGAGCTGTCGAGGCCATAGCTCTGAGGTTGGCTGGTCCCTGAATTGGCGTTAGGCCGAAGCCAGCATGAAGATCCACCAAGAGCAGGTCAGCACAACCAAACGATCCTCCAACGTCCAATTATGATTCAGCGATGATCTCTTCACTAGCTCTGATGACTCGCAACCTGTTCTGATAAGAACAGATACTTGATCCTAACCTCGTCCTGGGAGAACCACCTTGGTAATCATGGTATCTCCCCTGCCAGGTAAGCCCTGCTTATGCCAGTCTAGTGGACGGTGAAGACATAGGGCAGAACCTGGCAATGTGGGCTTTTAGGGGCCAGAGGTTCATTAGCAGGAGGCAGCTCCTGGGCCAATTGCAATGGCAGGAAGCCCAGCCTTATCCAGTTAATGTTGGGAAACCCTTTCTGCACAAGCTGTGAGCACACTTCCTGCTGGATGGAGTTCTTTATAAGGAAAGAAAGAAACTTCTCCATATAACAGTAAAGTTTTACTTTTTCCTTGAGCTTTTTTTATGGGATTTGTCATTTTGAAATGAAGTTAGGAGAGGTGAGCAGTTCTGTTTGTTAAGTCTGAGAGCTCAGTAATTCAGTGAGAAATTATTGTGATACACAGATCAAAATGCAGAATCAGTTTGGATGAAAATAAGAAGTCACAAGGGAAAGAAGGCCTTGCTGAGAATGGTATGTGGGCTTCCTAACCTGGTCACCTTACAGAACTGAGTGTAAATCAAGAAATAACAGATGCTCACAGGAAAGGTACTGCGGTAAATATGGGAGATTTTAATCTTCATGTGAAACAGGAGCAGATTTGGGCCATTAGTCTCCATGCCTGCACAATCAGTATAGATTAGATGAATCAAAGTAGCAAAAGTGAACCTGAAAGATGCATTTATAGAGAATATTCAGGACAGTTTCTCAGAATAGTACATTTTAGAACCAGTCAGAGAGAGGGTATTTTCAATCTGAAACAGGATTGGTTAATCCTGGAAAGGATCCTCTTGGTATAAGCGATTACGAATTTCACATTCAGTCTCAGAGTGTACCTGAAACTACAGTTTTAAACTGAAGCAAAGGCAGTCACTGGGACATGAACACAGGGTTGGCTGGCTGAATAGATTAAAAAATATGATGGTAGAGAAATAGTGATAAAGATTTAAGGATATATTTCAGAATTCTGAACAATATTGACAGAGAATGCATCATCCATGACTACCTAAAGAAGTGAAGGAAAGTATCCAATTGAAATAAAAGATGTCTTTGGTGCAAAGATTAGTGGTAGTCAGTGATATTATAATGATCAGATGATCTGTTTTCTAATGTCAGTTAAGGGCTTAATATTGACCAGGATATCAGAGGGAACTCAGCCATTCTTATCTGAAACATTGCTGTAGACTCCATTATTTTTGAAAGTGTACAGGGTTTCAGTTTAATATCTGAGCTAAAAGGAAACACTTTCTCAATACTGATCGAGATTTCATTGGGACTTGGAGACATAACTGTCATAGTCAGACACAAGACTGCCAACAACAGAACCCAGCTGACAGCCCACTGGGATAAAATGCACTAACTATGAGATCCAGAGAAATCTGGACAATGTAACAGAATAGATAAAGAGAGAAAGAGCAAAGGATGGCTGTTGATATCCAAAGATAAATCTATCAGCTTCAAGATAAACAGTTGAAGGGCTTCCAAGAAAGCTGCCAACCCAAGAGCATCTTTTTCATCAACTTTCATTAAAAGGGGACAGTTTGTCTGAAAGTGTCTTTAAGAATTACCCATGTGTTGCAATATATTCACAGACTCACAGGAACTTACAGCACAGAAGGTGGTCATTCAGCTTGTCATATGTTGGTCTTTGGAAAGAACAAGAATGCTCAGTCCCGCATCAATTTTGTTTTAATCCATAACTCCATATGTTCCTCATAACCTGCCCAAATTCAAAACTTATTAATGGAATAAGCTTCTGCCATCTTTTCAGGCACATTGTTCCAAAAGTGGAATAAAATACCCTCTTACTCCTACCCCACCCCCATCATTCCCAATGATATTAAATCTATTCCTGACTCACTTACCAGAAGGGCTAATCTTTTTCCACACTGACCCTCTGAAGAGTAACCTGCCCAGACCCATTACTCAACTTTTAACCCCTGACTAATGCACTAACCTACACACCCCTGAACATTATGAGTAATTTAGCATCTCCAATTCACCTAACCTGCACACTTTTGGACTGTGGGAGGAAACTGGAACACACGGAAACCCATGCAAACACAGGGAGAACATGCAAACTCCACACAAGCAGTCACCTGAGGCTGGAATTGAACCCAGGTCTTGGTGCTGTGAGGCAGCAGTGTTAACCACTCAGTCACTGTGCTGGTCCATTGTTCTAAATGAAGTAGTCCTCAGTTTAAAAAAATAAATCTTCTGTCTTCCTTTTTAAACTATTTACATCTCTCCTGAAACATGTTGCTGAGAATTGACAGCAACTTTTTTTTTTATTTTTATTTCAAAAATATACTTTATTCATAAAATGATTTGATGGTCTGTACATTTGATCATGCCATACATATGTCCATATTTACAAACACAGATTCGAATTTATCCTTGTCATTTACAATCCTGTGCATTTTTCAATCTTGTACATATACATCTATTTGGCTGAGGCATCAGCAGAGCCCAAAAATACGTCCGCATGGGCCCCCTGTTCTTCTTTAGGCAGGCCGATCTTACACGGTGGTCTTTCCCCACTGCGCCTTGGCGGCAGCTGCCCCAAGCTTCAGCGCGTCCCTCAGCACGTAGTCTTGGACCTTGGAATGTGCCAGTCTGCAACACTCGGTCGGGGTCAACTCCTTCAGCTGGAAGATCAACAGGTTTCGGACCGCCCAGAGAGCGTCCTTCACCGAGTTGATGATCCTCCAGGCGCAGTTAATGTTCGTCTCGGTGTGAGTCCCGGGGAACAGGCCGTAGAGCACGGAGTCCCGCGTCACGGCGCTGCTCGGGACGAACCTCGACAAGCACCACTGCATTCCTCTCCAGACTTCCTCTAGAACATAGAACATAGAACAATACAGCACAGAACAGGCCCTTCGGCCCACGATGTTGTGCCGAACTTCTATCCTAGATTAAGCACCCATCCATGTACCTATCCAAATGCCGCTTAAAGGTCGCCAATGAATCTGACTCTACCACTCCCACGGGCAGCGCATTCCATGCCCCCACCACTCTCTGGGTGAAGAACCCACCCCTGACATCTCCCCTATACCTTCCACCCTTCACCTTAAATTTATGTCCCCTTGTAACACTCTGTTGTACCCGGGGAAAAAGTTTCTGACTGTCTACTCTATCTATTCCTCTGATCATCTTATAAACCTCTATCAAGTCACCCCTCATCCTTCGCCGTTCCAACGAGAAAAGGCCGAGAACTCTCAACCTATCCTCGTATGACCTACTCTCCATTCCAGGCAACATCCTGGTAAATCTTCTCTGCACCCTCTCCAAAGCTTCCACATCTTTCCTAAAGTGAGGCGACCAGAACTGCACACAGTACTCCAAATGTGGCCTAACCAAAGTCCTGTACAGCTGCAACATCACCTCACGACTCTTGAATTCAATCCCTCTGCTAATGAACGATAATACTCCATAGGCCTTCTTACAAACTCTATCCACCTGAGTGGCAACCTTCAAAGATCTATGTACATAGACCCCAAGATCCCTCTGTTCCTCCACCTGACCAAGAACCCTACCATTAACCCTGTATTCCGCATTCTTATTTGTTCTTCCAAAATGGACAACTTCACACTTGGCAGGGTTGAACTCCATCTGCCACTCCTCAGCCCAGCTCTGCATCATATCTAAGTCCCTCTGCAGCCGACAACAGCCCTCCTCACTGTCCACAACTCCACCTCTGCATAGGCACATTCCAGAAGGAGGTGTGTGACAGTCTCGTCCCCCCCGCAGCCACTTCGAGGGCAGCGTGCGGTGCGGCAGAGAGTCCGGGCGTGCATAAAGGATCTCACAGGCAGAGCCCTTCTCACCACCAGCCAAGCCACGTCTTGGTGCTTGTTGGAAAGTTCTGGCGATGAGGCATTCTGCCAAATGGCTTTGACAGTCTGCTCAGGGAACCGCTCGACAGGATCCGCCCTCTCCTTTTCCCGAAGGGTCTCAAGGACGCTACGTGCTGACCACTTCCTGATGGACTTGCGGTCAAAGGTGTTTTTCCTCATAAATTTCTCCACGAAGGACAGGTGATACGGAACGGTCCAACTACTCGGAGCGTTCCGCGGCAGCGAGGCCAGGCCCATCCTTCGCAACACCGGGGACAGGTAGAACCTCAGTACGTAGTGACACTTGGTGTTTGCGTACCGGGGATCCACGCACAGCTTGATGCAGCCACACACAAAGGTGGCCATCAGGGTGAGGGTGGCATTGGGCGTGTTTTTTCCCCATTGCACCGGTCTTTGTACATAGAGTCTCTTCGGACCCGGTCCATCTTTGATCTCCAAATGAATTGGAAGATGGCCCGGGTGACTGCGGCGGCACAGGTCCTGGGGATAGGCCAGACCTGTGCCACATATAGCAATACTGAGAGTACCTCACACCTGATGACCAGGTTTTTTCCCGTGATGGAGAGCGACCGTTGCCCCCATCTGCCTAGTTTCTGTCTCATCTTCCTGATCCGCTCCTCCCAGGTCTTGGCGCACGCCCCAGCCCCCCCGAACCAAATACCCAGCACCTTCAGGTGGTCAGTCCTGACGGTGAAGGGGATAGAGGATTGGTCGGCCCAGTTCCCGAAGAGCATGGCCTCGCTCTTGCCTCGGTTTACCTTGGCCCCCGAGGCCCGTTCGAACTGGTCGCAGATGCACACGAGTCTGTGCACGGACAGCGGATCCGAGCAGAAAACAGCGACGTCATCCATGTACAGGGAGGCCTTAACCTGCAGGCCCCCGCTGCCAGGAATAGTCACCCCTCTCAGGCTCGCATCCTTCCTGATGGATTTGGCAAATGGCTCTACGCAACACACAAACAAGGCGGGTGAGAGGGGGCATCCCTGCCTGACTCCAGATCTTCCAGGGAAGCTATCTGATTCCCACCCATTGATTGAGACTGCACTGACAATGTTGGTGTAGAGCAGTCTGATCCAATTTCCGATTCCCTCCCCAAAGCCCATTTTGGAGAGGACATCCCTCATATATGTATGCGATATCCTGTCAAAGGCTTTCTCCTGGTCCAGGCTGATGAGGCAGGTGTCCACCCCCCTGTCCTGCACGTAGGCGATCGTATCCCTGAGGAGTGCGAGACTCTCAGAGATCTTCCTGCCCGGTACAGCACAGGTTTGGTCCGGGTGGATCACCGATCCCAGAGCAGACCTGACCCGGTTGGCGATGACCTTTGACAAGATTTTGTAGTCTGCATTTAGCAGTGAGATCGGTCTCCAGTTTCTAATTTCCTCCCTCTCCCCCTTCCGCTTGTAGACGAGGGTGATGATGCCTTTCCTCATGGATTCACTCATGGTACCTGCCCGAAGCATACTGACATACACCTCCAGCAGGTCCTGGCCGATCAAGTCCCAAAGAGCGGAATAAACCTCGACCGGTAATCCGTCGCTTCCGGGAGTTTTATTCTTTTCGAAGGACTCGAGGGCCTTGGTCAGCTCATCCAGAGATAGCGGCTGGTCCAGCCTCTCTCGTGTTCCGTCATCTAGGACCTCCGTGATAGAGGACAGGAACGACTGGGAGGCCGCGCTGTCGGTCGGCTTCGAGTCATACAGGCTGGCGTAGAAGGATTTGCTGATCCTCATGACGTCAGCCTGAGATGACGTTACCGAGCCGTCTTCTTTCTTCAGGCTGCTGAGCACGGAGCTCTCTTTGTGCACCTTCTGGAAGAAGAAACGTGAGCACGTCTCGTCCTGCTCCACCGAGCGGACCCTGGACCGGAAGATTATCCTGGAGGCCTCCGAGGCAAAGAGCGAGGCTTGCTGGCCCTTCACCTCCTTGAGGTCCTCCGTGACATCGACCCCCATCGTCTGCAGCAGGAGCAGGTTCTGCATACTTTCCTGGAGCTGGGACAGTTTTCCCCGCCTCTCTCTCGCCTCCTGGACACCTTTGAGGATAAAGAACCTCTTGATGTTCCCTTTTACCGTTTCCCACCAGTCCGCTGGAGACTCAAAGAGGGGCTTCACGGTTCTCCAACCTGCGTAATCCCTCTTGAGCTCTTCGATGTTTCCCGGGGTCAACAGCTTAGTGTTCAGTTTCCACGTTCCCTTGCCTGCCCGCTGTTCGTCCTGTAGGTGACAGTCGGCCAGCAGGAGGCAGTGGTCAGAGAAGAACACCGGCTTGACGTCGGTGTTGAGAATTGACAGCAACACTCCAGCTGAAAGCCCGCCAGTGACTTGCAGAATTGTAGCATAATTTTTTTTCCTGTTATCTTGACCTATGGATAGAAGCACACATTTAACCAATATGTTTATTTTTGTAACCACCTTATCAATTTGCCATGTCACCTTTCAGGATTAGTGTTTGAGCACTAAGATGGACACTCACCTACACATTCCGAAATAGTGCCATTTTCTGTCTTTCCATGTCAATTCTCCCAAAGCCAATTCAAAATTGATTTTATTTTATTCATTCATAGGAATGTTTAGGCCAGCATTTATTGCCTGTCCTTAATTACCCAGGGGCAGTTAAGAGTGAATCACATTGCTGTGGGTCTGGAGTCTCACGTAAACCAGACCAGGTAAGGATGGCAGTTTCCTTCCCTAATGGACATTAGTGACCCAGATGGATTGTTCCAACAATCAACAAAATGGTCACCATTAGGCTCTTAGATCAAATTTGCTGTGGCAGGATTTGAACCAGAATCCCTTATGTCTCTGCATTAATCCCACAAGGAGAAAGTGAGGACTGCAAGTGCTGGAAATCAGAGTCGAAAATTGTGATGCTGGAAAAGCACAGTGGGCCAGGCAGCATCTGAGGAGTAGAGACTTGACGCTTTGGGCATAAGCCTTCATCAGGAATGTGGGTGGGTGGATGTGTTGGCGAATGGGCGATGAGAGATAAATAGGAGGGGGGATGTGGCTGGGGGAAGGTAGCTTGGAAGATGATAGTTGGGTGCAGGTGGGGAGTGATGGTGATCGGTCAGAGCAGAGGCTGAAGTGGATAAGTGGAAAGGAAGATGGACAGGTAGGACAATTCAAGAGAGCAGTGCCGAGTTGGATCTGTGATGAGGTGGGGGTGGAGAGATGAGGAAGCTGGTGAAATCAATGTTGAGGCCATGTGGTTGGAGGGTCTCTAGATGGGAGTGAAGGTCATTTAATCGGGAAGTAATAGAGAACTGAAATATTTTGCAATAAAGTTTACAAATTCAAGGGAGCTGAAGTATCAAAAGGAAGATGCAGTTCACAGATAACTAGAAACCAATAAAATCACTAGGGAAGGTATAAAAGGGCAAGTAGAGGTGTACTGATAATATCACTGCACTAGCTGTCCAGACCCTTAGGCCAACTATCCAGGGACCTGGGGTTTGAATCCCACTATGGGAAGTGGTAAATGGTAAAATTTAAATTCAAAAGAAAATCTGGAATAAAAAGCCCACCTAAAGGTGACCATGTCACCACTGTCAATTGTAAAAACCGACCTGGTTCACTAATGCTGTCCCTACCTGGTATGTGGCCTACACATGACTTCAGACCCTGAGCAATGTGGGTGACTCTGAACTGTCCTTTGGGAAAGTAGGAGCGGGTAATAAATGTGGCCCTAGACTTCGACATTCACTTCCCATGATCAAATACAAAGAAGCTCAATGTAACAAAAACTCAAAACTCTCATACTTTATCAGTGTATAAAAAATTCAAAGATGTTTAAATGTTTAAGGAGGGAAACAGAAATAATCCAGGTAATTACAGGTTCGTGAGCCTGATGTCAGTGGTGGAGATGTTGTTGGAGAAGATACTGAGAGACAGGATTTATTCACATTTGGAAATGAATGGGCTTGTTAGTGATAGGCAACGTGTTTAACCAACTTTGGGAGAGGTCATGTTTAACCAACTTGATTGAGGTTTTTGGGTAGTTGACAAGAATGATTGATGAGGGAAGGGCGTTTGATCTTGTCTACGTGGGGTAAGGCATTTGATAAGGTATTTTATTGCAGGCTGGTACAAAAGGTAGAGTTTCAAGGGATTTGAGGTGTACTGGCCAAATGGATACAAAACTGGCTTGGTCATAGAAGACAGAGAGTAGTGGTGGAAGGGTACTTTTCAGAATGGAGATTAGTAATTTGTGGTGTCCCACAAGGTTCAGTGCTGGGATCTTCGTTGTTTGTAATATATATAAATAAGGTGGAGGAAAATGTAGGTGGGTCTGATTAGTAAGTCTGCAGGTGACACCAAAATTGGTGGAATTGCAGATACTGAGGAGTATTGTCAAAAGGTATTGCAGGAGATTGATTGCAGATTTGGGCAGAGAAATGGCAAATAGAGTTTAATCTGGACAGATGCAAAATGATGCATTTTGGAAGATCAAGTTCAGGTGTGAGTTATACAATAAATGGCAGAACCCTTAGCAGCATTGACATATAGAGGGATCTGGGTGTACAAGTTCACAGATCCCTGAAAATTATATCATAGGGTGGTCAAGAAAGCACACTTGCCTCAATCAGCTGGGCACTGAATATAAAAGTTGGCAAGTTATGTTATAGCTGTATAAAACATTAGTTAGGCCAATTTGGAATATTGCATGCATTTCTGAAGGATGTGGATGCTTTAGAGATGGTGCAGAAAAGGTTCACCAGGATGTTGCCTGGTCTGGAGGGTTTTAGTTATGAGGAGAGATTGAATAAACTTGAATTGTGTTCACTTGAAAGACAGAGGCTGAAGGGTGACTTGACAGAGGCCTACAAAATAATGAGAAGCATAGATAGACTGGATAGTCAGAGGGTATTTTCTGGAGTGGAAAGGTTAATTACAAAAGAGCAGGGAGAAAGTGAGAGGGAGAAAGTTTAGGGGAGAAGATCAGGGAAATTTTTCACACAGAGGTTAGTGGGTGTCTAGAACGCACTGCCAGTGGAGGTGGTGGAAGCAGGTAAGTTAGCAACTTTTAAGATGTAACTTGATAGACACATGAACGGGAGGCAAACAGAGACATAGAAACTGCATGGGCAATAAGAAACAGGTCTACGTAAGGATTAGAATCAGCGTGAAACTGGATGGATTGCATTTTTCTCTAGTACCTTTCCTCAATACACTATTGGGTAGAATTTTGTTGGAGGGATGTGATTCCTGCTCATCTACTATATTTAAATGATGTGCAGGGAATATTCATTTCCATTGATTTATTTCAATATTTTTCTTTCCACAGAAGAGAGGGGGAGCCTCCCATAGAAAACGGTTGGATTCCATACATTGGTTGTGCTCTAGAATTTGGTGCTAATCCTCTGAAGTTTCTGCAAATTCGTCAGAAGAAATATGGAGATGCTTTTACATGTAAAATAGCTGGGAACTTCATCACTTTCATCACTGACCCCTTCTCATACAGCTCTGTAATTCGACATGGAAAAAATCTAGATTTTCAGACCATTGCATTAAAAATTTCAAGACGGGTGAGAATCCCTACTTGTTTTCTGAAGTATTGGTTCTTTAGTACAGTGCAAAATAGTGAACTGAATAAGTTGCTAATTTTATTCATCATATTGTATTACTTTCTCTGATTTAACTGATCTATCATATTTCTCAGGAAGCCTAACTAATGGCAAATTGTCTTGCAATTACAGTGTAATGAAAAATATACAACTGTCATGTAAATGACAATGTGTAACAATCAGTCACTCAATCAGTGACTTGTTGGGCCGAAGGGCCTGTTTCCACACTGTAAGTAATCTAAGTAATCTAATCATTAGGGATTGATGAACTCTGTGAGCTAGTTTATTTTAAAAAGTACAATATAATACAGTACATCACAGGAACAGCCTTCAGCCCACTAAGCCTGTGCCAATTCTAGTCCCTATTTAGAACAACTACTTATTGCCCATGATTTGGAGATGCCGGTGTTGGACTGGGGTGTACAAAGTTAAAAATCACACAACACCAGGTTATAGTCCAACAGGTTTAATTGGAAGCACACTAGCTTTCGGAGCGACGGTCCTTCATCAGGTGATAGTGGAGGGCTCGATCGTAACACAGAATTTATAGCAAAAATTTGCAGTGTGATGTAACTGAAATTATACATTGAAAAATTGATTGTCTGTTAAGCCTTTCATCTGTTAGAATACAGTGATAGTTTCACTTCTTTCATGTGTAAATCACAAAACCTTTTTTTAAAAGTTGCATTCTCAGGTTAGCTGTTAACAATGGTGATAGCTAGACAATATGTTGAAGGTGTTAGCCCCCTGTGTTCTCTGTCTATGACCTGATGTTTAGATTGATTCTAATCTAAAAAGTGAGATAACAGAGTTTTACATAAATTCATGCAGTTTTTGAGCTCAGAGTTCTACATGAATGTATGCTCAAAGACTGCATACATTCATGTAGAACTCTGAGCTCAAAAACTGATCCCTGAACAATTTAAACCCTGCCAACATACCTATTTCCACAACCTCCAGTAGCAGTGAGGTCCAGGCACCCACCACAATCTGAGTGAAACGTTTTCCCTGCACGTCTCCCTTAAACATTCCCCCTCTCACCTTAAACATTTGCACTCTTGTAGTTGACCTTTTCTGGAAAAAAGTCTCTGACTAACCACCCTATCTATGCTTCTCATAGTTTAGTAGACCTCTATCAGGTCGCCCCTTGGCCTCTGTCTTTCCAATGAAAGCAATCAGAGTTTATCCAACCTCTCCTCAGAACAAAAATCCTCCAGACCAGGCAACATCCTGGTAAACCATCTCTGCACCATCTCTAAAGCATCCACGTCCTTCAGGTAGTGTGGCGACCAGAACGGCATGCAATATTCTAAATGTGGCCTAACTAAAGTTTTATACAGTTGTGACATAACTTGTCAACTTTTATATTCAATGCCCTGGCCGATGCCCACCTTATCCACCTGTGTTGTCACATTCAGGGATCTGTGGGTCTGTATGCCCAGATCCCTCTATGCATCAATTCTGCTAAGGGTTCTGCCATTTATTGTATAACTCCTCCAAAATTCATCACCTCAAATGTGTCCAGATTAAACTCTATTTGCCATTTCTCTGCTCAAACCTGCAATCTATCATTATCTCTTGCTGTATCCTTTAACAATACTCCTCACTCTCTGCAATTCTATCAATTTTGACTTACATATCAGACCACCTACATTATCCTCCAGATCATTTATATACATTACAAACAGCAAAGATCCCAGCACTGATCCTTGCAGGACACCACGAGTTACTGATCTCTATTCTGAAAAACGCCCTTCCACCACTACTCTCTGTCTTCTATGACCAAGCCAGTTTTGCATCCATCCAGCCAGTGCACCTCAAATCCCTGGAGACTCTACCTTTTGTACCAGCCTACAATGAAGTACCTTATTAAATATCCTACTAAAGTCCATTGTAGACAAAACCTACTGCCCTTCTGTCATCAATCGTTCTTGTCACCTACTTAAAAAAACTCAATCAACTTAGTTAGACATGATCTTCCCCTACAGACACCCATGGTGCCTATCACTAACAAGTCCATTTACTTCCAAATGTGAATAAATTCCGCCTCTCAGTATCTTCTCCAACAGCTTCCCCACCACTGACATCAGGCTCACTGGCCTTTAATTATCTGGATTATCTCTGTTTCCCTTCTTAAACAAAGGAGCACCACTGGCCATTCTCCGGTCCTCTGGAACCTCACCTGAAGCCAAAAAGGATGCAAAGGTATCTGTTAAGGCCCCAGCTATTTCGTCCCATAGTATCCTGGGGTAGATCCCTCTGGCCTTGGGGATTTGTCTAACTTAATGTATTTTAAGATACCTAACACTTCCTCCTTTGTTAAGTTGACCTGCCTACGAGTATTCACACACCTTTCCCTGACCTCAACATCCTTCACGTCCCTCTCTTTGGTGAATACTGATGTAAAGTACTCATTAAAGATCTCACCCATTTCCTGTGGCTCCACACATAACCTGCCTCCTTTATAGTTGAGTGGACATTATCTTTTCCTAGAGACCTTCTTGTTCCTAATATATGTATAAAATACCTTGGGATTCTCCTTAACCCTGCTGACCATGGACTTTTCATAGCCTCTTTAATCCTTCTAACTCCCCATTTGAGTTCCTTCCGATTTTCCCTATGTTCTTTGAGGACTTTGTTTTTAGTTGCCTAGAACTTAGATTTGCTTTATTTTCTTTTGACAAAGCTGATAATTTCCCTTGTCAATCATAGTTCCTGAATCCTGCCATTCCTGCCCTTCATTTTTACAAGGTAAAATACTGGATTAGTGGTGCTGGAAGAGCACAGCAGTTCAGGCAGCATCCAACGAGCAGCGTTACAGGCTAGTCTTTAAAAGCCTCCCACATGCTAGATATGGATTTAACCTCACGCAGCCGCCTCAAATCTACATTCTCCAATTCTTGCTGAAATCGGTTATAGTTAGCCTTGCCCCAATTTAACACCTTCATCCAAGATCCACTCTTGTCCTTATCTGTAAGCATCTAAGAACGTAAGGAATCATAGTCACTAATTCCAAAATGCTCCCCTACTAAAACATTGATCACCTGGTCAGGTTCAGTTCCCAACACAAAGTCCAATTTGGCCCCCTCCCTTGTTGGACTGTCCACATACTGTTTCATAAAACCCTCCTGGACACAACTAACAAATTTCTCCACATCCACACCCCTGGCACTAAGGAAGTCCCAGTCAATATGGGGGAATAAAATTACTCACCACAATAACTCTGTTATTTTCACATCTTTCCGGAATCTGATTACAAACTCTGCAGGTGCTGTTGATTACCACATTCCTCAGTGGTATTCTCTATCTTTCCTGTTTGTGTTTTCAAGTTTTCATTTCATAGATTGCCTCTGTTGCTCCAGAAATTACTTATTCTGAAGCATCAAATCCATCGTTTGTTCCAGTTTAACTGCTGAGAGGTTTCATTCCTCAAATTATTTCAAAGGGTTCAAAACCTCTTCACATTTACTGGTTTGTTACTGAAGAGCTTCCTGCTCATGTTGTAGGTTTATATCCTGGTATAGTGCTGGTAACAAGTTCAGCCAGGTGCACCTCACAGAATAAGAGTTCCCTGACTGGGACTGTTAGGCTGGTCCAAACAGGGAGCCCTGGCTGACAGATATAAACATGAGTGTTAGAGGTTCTGTTCACTCCAGGAGCTGGATCAGTGTCAAAGATTCTCCATGTGTAAATAAAGGGTGACATGGTGATGGGATACCAGTCTCTGTAGAATTATTTCACCTGGATCTTTCTAATAATATCAAAGCTTAAGCCTTTGTTCATCCAGTATGTTTTCTTTTTCTATGTTGTTCCAACAACTGTCCTGACTCTGAAATTACTTTTCTTTTGTCTTATTGGAAGCCTGAATCTATTTCATATGCTGCTTCCTTTATGTCCTGCTTCAGTTCTTTCACTAGTTAAATGCCTAAGGATGATTAATTCACAATGTTCTTTCTCCAGGAAAGCGATGCAGGGCTCCCACGAGTTCTCCATTGGTCAGGGAATCCCGATCACAAAGCCAAATTTCCACCTATTTTAGATCCCTCTTCACAGCTCCAACCTCATTTTACTCTCTGTACTCTGTAGCTTTCTGGATTCAATATTGAGCAACTTTAGGTAATAACCTCTGTCATCTTGGCCTATATGTTTTTGGGGTATTATAGTTTGCTGGCTTCTATTTTTTGTTATCCCTTCCTATTACATTGAGACGGCTGTTATATAGCTAATCTTACCTCCTCTGTCACAATTGTCGGGTGGCATGGTGGCACTGTGGCACTGTGGTTAGCACTGCTGCCTCACAGCACCAGAGACCCAGGTTCAATTCCCGCCTCAGGCGACTGACAGTGTGGAGTTTGCACATTCTCCCCGTGTCTGCATGGGGGTGCTCCGGTTTCCTCCCACAGTCCAAAGATGTGCAGGCCAGGTGAATTGGGCACGCTAAATTGCCCATAGTGTTAGGTAAGTGGTAAATGTAGGGGTATGGGTGGGTTGCGCTTCCGTGGGTCGGTGTGGACTTGTTGGGCCGAAGGGCCTGTTTCCACACTGTAAGTAATCTAATCCAATACTACTCTCATTGGCTTTTGCATAGTTGACTTTTTCATGAGTTAACCTCTTTGCTCTCCACCTTAGCACAATCTTTCCTTTTTTGTTCTTTGTGCCGCACCCCTCTTCTGTTTGCCTCCTCTCTTCCATGGTTCTGACGAAAGGTCATTGGCCTGAAGAAGGAACTCCATTGCTGTCTTCACAGATGCTGCTTGATCTGCTGAGTAGTCTCTGCAATCTTTGTTTTTATTATAAATCAGAGTGATAATGATTTAAATCCTTCTTGCCAAAATCATGGAAGTGAAGCTAAACATAGATGTAGGAGAAACCATTTTGTTTTGAGTATCCAATTTGACATAATTAATACCATTAAAAAAAACTATTAATGTTATAGAACACTACAGGCCCTTTGGCCCTTGATGTTGTGCTGACCTTTTATCCCCCTATAAGATCGATTAACCCTCATACCCTTCATTGTACTATCATCCATGTGCCTATCCAAGAGTCGCTTAAATGTCCCTAATTTATCTGACTCTACTCCCACCGCTGGCAGTGCATTCCACACACCCACCACTCTCCGTGTAAAGGACCTACCTCTGACATCTCCCCTAAACCTTCCTCCAATCACCTTAAAATTATGGTCCCTCGTGGTAGACATTTCCATAATGGGAAAAAAATTCTCTGGCTATCCACTCTATCTATGCCACTCAACATCTTGTACACCTCTATCAAGTCGCCTCTCACCCTTCTTCGCTCCAATGAGAAAAGCCCCAGCTTCCTCAACCTTTCTTCATAAGGCATGCCCTCAAGTCTAGGCAGCATCCTGATAAATGTCCTCTGCACCCTCTCTAAAGCTTCCACATCCTTCCTATAATGAGGCAACCCAATCTGAACACAGTATTCCAAGTGTGGTCTAACCAGGGCTCTATAGAGCTGCAGCATAACCTCACAGCTTTTAAACTCCAATCTCCGCTAATGAAACCAAACACATCATATTCCTTTTTAACAACACCATCAACTTAGGTGGCAACATTAGGGGATCGATGGACATGGACCCCAAGATCCCTCTGTTCCTCCACAACTCCAAGAATCCTACCCTTAACCCTGTATTCTGCATTCAAGTTTGACTTTCCAAAATTAATTTCCAGGTTGAACTCCATCTGCCACTTATCAGCCCAGTTCTGCATCCTGTGAATGCCCTGTTGCAAACTATAGCAGCCCTCCACACTATGCACTACTCCACCAACCTTCCTGTCATCCACAAACTTACTAACCCACCCTTCCACTTCCTCATCCAAGTCGTTTATAAAAATCACAAAGAGCAGAGGTCCCAGAACAGATCCTTGCGGAACACCACCGGTCACTCACTGAGCTCCAGGCTGAATACTTTCCATCTATTACCACCCTCTGTCTTCTATAAGCTAGCCAATTCTGTGTCCAGACAACCAAATTTCCCTGTATCCCATGCCTCCTTACTTTCTGAATGAGCCTACCATGGAGAACCTTATCAAACACCTTGCTAAAATCCATGTACACCACATCCACTGCTCCACCTTCATCAATGTGTTTTATCACATCCTCAACAAATTCAATAAAGTTTGTGAGGCATGACTTTCCCTTCACAAATCCGTGCTGACTATCTCTCATCAAACTACGGTTTTCCAAGAAATCATTAATCATCTCTCAGAATCCTCTCCAATAATTTGCCCACCACCAATGTAAGACTGACTGGTCTGTAATTCCCAGGGTTATCCCTGTTCCCTTTCTTGAACTAGGGAATAATAATTGCCACCCTCCAATCATCCAGCACTACTTCAGTGGACAGTAAGGATGCAAAGATCATTGCCAAAGGTGTAGCAACCTTCGGTATATCCTGTTTAGCGCAAGGGACTTGTCTATTCTGCACATTTTCCATCTTAACATCAACCTGTTGAAGTGAATCAGCCTTTCTCATCACAAACAATAGACAATAGACAATAGGTGCAGGAGTAGGCCATTCTGCCCTTCGAACCTGCACCACCATTCAATATGATCATGGCTGATCATCCTTAATCAGTATCCTGTTCCTGCCTTATCTCCATAACCCTTGATTCCATTATCCTTGAGAGCTCTATCCAACTCTTTCTTAAATGAATCCAGAGACTGGGCCTCCACTGCCCTCTGGAGCAGAGCATTCCACACACCCACCACTCTCTGGGTGAAGAAGTTTCTCCTCATCTCTGTCCTAAATGGTCTACCCCATATTTTTAAGCTATTTCAATGTCGCTCTTTAGTGAATACTAAAGCATTCATTAAGAACCTCCCCTACCCCCTCCGACACTAGCCATAAGTTCTCTCCACTATCCCTGATCGGCCCTACCCTCACTCTGACCATCATCTTGTTCCTCACGTAAGTGCAGAATGCTTCAGTGTTTTCCTTAATCCTACTGGCTAAAACTTTTAAATGCCCCCTCCTAGCTCTCCTAATGGGCATCTAATTTAAAAATGAACACATTGAGGACATTTTAATGGAAGTTGTTGAGCAACAGGATATAAATTGGTGGATTCAGAAATATAATTTAATTGTATTGCAATGACTTAGTCATAACTCATTTCTGTCTTTATTACAGTAGTCTGAGCATGCCACATGGCTTAGCAAGTTTAAAATTACAGATCATAATCAAGTCAGTGACATGTGGACAACTTTGAACATGTAGGAAATCCTTACTTTGCAGGGTAAGCAATACCTGATCCGTCAGCTAAATCAAGAGGACGGCATGGTGTCTCAGTGGTTAGCACTGCTGCCTCACAGTGCCAGGGACCCAGGTTCAGTTCCCACCTCAGGCAACTGTCTGTTTGGAGTTTGCACGTTCTCTCCGTGTATGCGTGGGTGTCCGCCCACAGTGCAAAGATGTGCAGGTTAGGTGAATTGACCATGTTAAATTGCCCGTAGTGTTAGATGCATTAGTCGAAGTAAAAAAAGACATAGGGTAGGGGAAGGGGAATGGGTGGGTTGCTCTTCAGAGGGTTGGTGAGGACTTGTTGGGCCAAAGGGCCTGTTTCCACACTGTAGGGAATCTAATCTAATCAAAGTAAAAAATCACACAACACCAGGTTATAGTCCAACAGGTTTAATTGGAAGCACACTAGTTTTCGAAGCGACGCTCCTTTATCAGGTGATAGTGGAGGGCTCGACGTAACACAGAATTTATAGCAAAAATTTACAGTGTGATGTAACTGAAATTATACATTGAAAAATTGATTGTCTGTTAAGCCTTTCATCTGTTCGAATACAGTGATAGTTTCACTTCTTAAAGGCTTAACAATCAATCAATTTTTCAATGGGCGGCACGGTGGCACAGTGGTTAGCACTGCTGCCTCACAGCGCCAGAGACCTGGGTTCAATTCCCGACTCAGGCGACTGACTGAGGAGTTTGCACGTTCTCCCTGTGTCTGCGTGGGTTTCCTCCGGGTGCTCCGGTTTCCTCCCACAGTCCAAAGATGTGCAGGTCAGGTGAATTGGCCACGCTAAATTGCCCGTAGTGTTAGGTAAGGGGTAAATGTAGGGGTATGGTTGGGTTGCGCTTTGGCGGGGCGGTGTGGACTTGTTGGGCCGAAGGGCCTGTTTCCACACTGTAAGTAATCTAATCTAATTTCAGTTAAGCACTCGGAGATGAATTTCTACATTGCTAATTATTGATTATAACTGGGGGAAGAAGGACAAAAGCACTGAGGAAAATGTCTCAAAGCCCTATGAATGTTCCCTCTTACCCTACTCCACATTACTTTTCATAACCACATAGCATGTGGTTAATTCCCTAGTGTGTTTCAGCTTTGTGAATATTGTAAAATCTACTGTGCTTCTTTTTCTCAGTCTCCTCATCTCAAGTTTCTGCCTCCTTGACTGTTTGGTTTTTTGCCTTCTACCGGTCATCTACAAACTTAGAAAGACATGCACAACTGTTGATTTTAAACTTAATTAAATGATACACACTTTTAGGATTAAATTTCAATTTTTTAAAAAATAAAGCTTAATTACACAACGAGACACTTCTAAAGTGTTAGCCAATTGTGACAGTCAAAAGCCGATTCTTTTTGCACCTCTCAGCCTGTTTGATAAACAAAAACAAAAATACTGCAAATATTTGCTTTCATGGGTGTGGCCTTCCCCTGCAAGGACGATATTTGTAACCCATCCCTAGTTACCCTTGAAGTGAATGGCCTGTTTGGCCGTTTCAGACTGTAACTAAGAGTCAACCATATTGCTATGGGTCTAGGCCAGGTAAGGCTGGCAGATTTCCTTCTCAAAAAGAGTCTATCGAAGAAATGTAATTTTTTACAACAATCAATGATGGTTGTCATTGTAACCATTATAGTCCAGATATATGAGAACAAAACAAACAACAAAGAACAATATAGGACAGGAACAGGCTCTCTGACCCTTCAAGTCTGCGCCGACACATTTTGCCCTTCCACACTAAAGCTATCTTCACTTCCAGGATCCGTATCCCTCTATTCCCTTTGTGTTCATATTCATACAGGTGCTTCTAGAATGCTGTGATTGTGTTTGTTTCCATTAACTTTTCAGGCAACGCATTCCAGGCACTCACCATCCATTGGGTGAAAACATTGTCTCACACATCTCTTTTAAACATCCCCCCTGCCCTGGCACCTTGAACCTGTGTCCCCTAGTAATTGACCGCTCCACCCTCGGAAAAAGTCTCACACTTCCCATTCTATCCAGGCCATTCACAATCTTATAA
The DNA here is from genome assembly GCF_047496795.1 of Chiloscyllium punctatum. Taxonomy (NCBI): domain Eukaryota; kingdom Metazoa; phylum Chordata; class Chondrichthyes; order Orectolobiformes; family Hemiscylliidae; genus Chiloscyllium; species Chiloscyllium punctatum. Next base: position 145,566,655 of record NC_092743.1, on the reverse strand, counting down.
ACTTTTATCAGGTTGCCCCTCAAACTCCTGTTAACCAGTGAAAACAAACCCAGTCTATCCAATCTTTCTTCATCGCTAAAATCCCCATTACCAGGCAACATGCTGATAAACCTTTTCTGTACCCTCTCCAAAGCACCCACATCCTTCCGGTTGTGTGGTGACCAGAACTGTACACAATACTCCAAGTGTGGCCGAATGAAAGTTCTATAAAGCTGCAGCAACACTTGTCTATCCTGATACTCCAATAAAGGCAAGCACGTCATAGGCCTTTTTTTACTACCGTATCTACCTGCACTGCCACCTTCAGTGATCTGTGACCTGCACACCCAGATCCCTCTGTATATCAATACTCCTGAGGGTTACAAAACATAAACCTTGGACAATACAAGGCAGCACAGGCCCTTCAGCCCTCAATGTTGCGCCGACTGTGAACTATTCTCAGCTCGCCCCCCTACATTATCCCATCATCATCCATGTGCTTATCCAAGGATTGTTTAAATCTCCCTAATGTGGCTGAGTTGACTACATTGGCAGGTAGGGCATTCCACGCCCTGATCACTCTCTGAGTAAAGAAAATGTCTCTGACATCTGCCTTAAATCTTTCACCCCTCAATTTGTAGTTATGCCCCTTGTACAAACTGATGTCATCATCTTAGGAAAAAGACTTTCACTGTCTACCCTATCTAATCCTCTGATCATCTTGTATGTCTCTATCAAATCCCCTCTTAACCTTCTTCTTTTCAATGAGAACGGACCCAAGCCTTTCCTCATAAGACCTTCCCTCCAGACCAGACAACATCCTGGTAAATCTCCTCTGCACCTTTTCCAATGCTTCCACATCCTTCCCGAAATATGGGGACCAGAACTGTACACAATATTCCAAGTATGGCCGCACCAGAATTTTGTATAGTTGCAGCATGATATTGCGGCTCCGGAACTCAATCCATCTACCAATGAAACCTAACACAGCATATGCCTTCTTAACAGCACTATCCACCTGGATGGCAACTTTCAGGGATCGATGTACATGGACTCTAAAATCCCTCTGCACATCCACACTACAAAGGATCTTTCCATTGACCCAGTACTCTGCCTTCCTGTTATTCTTCCCAAAGTGCACCATCTCACATTTAGCTGCATTGAACTCCATTTGCCACCTCAGCCCAATTCTGTAGTTTATTCAAGTCCCCCTGCAACCTGTAACATTCTTCCAAACTGTCCACTACTCCACCGACTTTAGTGTCATCTGCAAATTTACTAATCCATCCACCTATGCCTGCATCTAAGTCATTTATAAAAATGACAAACAGCAGTGGTCCCAAAACAGATCCTTGTAGCACACCACTAATAACCAGACTCCAGGCTGAATATTTTCCATCAACCACCACTCGCTGCCTTCTTTCAGAAAGCCAGTTTCTAATCCAAACTGCTAAATCACCCTCAATCTCACACCTCTGCATGTTCTCCAACAGCCTACCATGTGGAACCTTATCAAAGGATTTACTGAAGTCCATGTATACCACATCAACTGCCCTACCCTCATCTATATAAACGATGAACAGCACAGGTCCCAGGACTGGTCCCTGTGGAACACCACTAGTCACAGTTTTCCATTCTGAAAAGCATCCTCCAGCGCTACCCTCTGTCTCCTATGACTAAGCCAGTTCTGCATCCACCTTGCAGTTCACCCCTGATACCATGTGACTTCACCTTTTGTACCAGTCTGCCAGGAGGGACCTTGTCAAAGGCTTTACTGAGTCCATTTGGATAGCATCAACCACCTTTGTCACCTCCTCAGAAAACTTGATCAAGTTAGTGAGGCACCACTTCCCCCACACAAAACCTGTTCATCCCTATTCAGTCCATTTGCTTTTAAGCGTGTATGAAATTTGTTCCTGAGAATCTTTTCCTAATAATTTCCTTACTACCAATATGAGACTCACATGCCTGTAATTTCCAGGATTATCCCTGCTACTCTTCTTATACAATGGGACAACATTGGCTATTTTCCAGTCCTCTGGGACCTCACCTGTGGCCAAAGAGGATACAAAGATGTCTGTCAGTGCTCCAGCAAGTTGTTCTCTTGCCTCCTTCAACATTGTGAGATAGATTCCCTCAGGATCTGAGGACTTATCTACCTTAATACTTTTTAAGCTGCACAACACCTCTTCCTTTTTAATAGCAACTTGGCTTAGAAACTCAACACTCCCGGTCCTGAGATCATCCTTCACCAATTCCTTCTCTTTGGTGAATATCGACACAAAGTATTCATTAGGACCTCACCTCCCTCTTCTGGCTCCACACGGAGATTCCCTCCTTTGTGTCTGAGTAAGCTGACCCTTTCCTAGGCTACCCTCTTGCTTTTTATATATGTATAAAAAGTCTTAGGATTCTCCTTAATCCTGTTTGCTAACAACATTTCATGATTCCTTTTAGCCGTTCTAATTCCTTGTTTAAGTTCTTTCCTACTTTCCTTATATACCTCAAGGACTTCATCAGTCCAATGTAGATTTACCCTCAAACAGCCGTCTCCAATCAACCTTCCAGCTCAGCACCGTCCCCATGACTTGTATTACCTGCATATCTTCCTTTCCACCTACCAACTCCACTCTTCTCTCTGACCTATCACCAACATCCCCACCCCCATTCACCTATTGTACTCTATGCTACTTTCTCCCCACCCCCACCCTCCTCTCATTTATCTCTCCACCCTGCAGGCACCCTGCCTCTATTCCTGATGAAGGGCTTTTGCCCAAAACACCAATTTTCCTGCACCTCGGATGCTGCCTGAACTGCTGTGCTTTTCCAGCACCACTCTAATCCTCAACAGGTCTGGGAGCATCTGTGCCTCTGGATTGTTGTTCAGTGTCATTACCGCTATACCAATATCTTCCTGCAGCACCAGCATCTGTGGAAACAGAAACAAAGTTAATTTTCTATTAGCAAGACCAGGCCAGTACATCAGCCCATGCAGAGCTAAAATGCAGGAATGGGTTTATGTATTTAAATCAGATGGTCTTTGAATGTGAGTTGAAAAGAGCATGAATGACATTGGATCACCACCACCTTCTCAAGGGCAATTTGAAAAGGGGCAATAAATACTGGCCTCACCAATGATGTCCACCCAACTCCTGTGAATGAATAAAACAAATTCTTAGTGTCCATTCTCAGTATCAGGCAGTAGATACCAAAGCATTTGCAAAATAACACGTTGAATATTGCAGCAGTACCACAGAATGGTTGCCAATTTGAAGTGACATTAGATCTGCAGATGGTAACTCTCTCTCAAAGTGGCACTTGTTATTCAAAACAGACAAAAATACAGGATTAGACATAGCAAATCTCGTCATCGTAGGGCATGAAGAGCTCGTCATATAAGGAGCAGTTGAGGGCTCTGTGTGTACTCAAGGGAGTTTAGAGGGATGAGGGGGGATCTGATTAGTACTTATAGTATACAAAGAGGCCTGGATAAAGTGGACATGGAGAAGATGTTTCCATTACAAGGAGAGACTAGGACCTGCCGGCATGACCTCAGAGTGAAAGGATGATCTTTCGACTGAAATAGGAGGAATTTCTTCTTTCTTCTGGAGGGTAGTTAATCTGTGGAACTCATTGCTATTGAAGGCTGCATTGGCTAAGTCATTGAGTATATTGAAGACAGAGATATATCAGTTCTTGATGAATAAGGGGATGAAAGGCTATGGGGAAATACAGGAGAATGGCGTTGAGAAACATATCAGCCATGACTGAATGTTAGAGCAGTCTTGATGGGCCAAAGGGTCTGATTGTGTTCCTAAATCTTATGATCTTAAGTACTCAGATCCCCTGCAGGGTACTCTGCAATCATCTCCCTCCAAAACAGGTATACCGTTTTAGATTCTGTTAGGGGAGATGGCTCACCAGGGGAGGGCAACAGTTGCCAAGATCATGGCACCATGGCGGACACTGCTGTTCGGAAGGGTTGGAAAAAGACTCATAGGGTCATAATAATAAGGGATTCTATTGTAAAGGGAGTAGATAGGTGGTTCTGTGGCCAAAAACGAGAATCCCAGATGGCATGTAGCCTCCCAGGTGCTCGGATCAGGGACGTCACCGATCGGCTGCAGAGCATTCTAAAAGGGGAGGGTGTACAGCCAGTTGTCATGGTACACATTGGCACCAATGATGTAAATAAAAACACGAGATGAGGTCCTGAAAGCAGAATTGAGGGAGCTAGGAGAGAACTTGAAGAGGAGGACCTCAAAGGTAGTGATCTCAGGATTGCTACCAGTGCCACAATGCTATCCAGGGTAGAAATGAAAGAATACACAGGATGAACATGTGGCTTGAGGGATGGTGTAGGAGGGAGGGGTTCAGATTTGTGGGACATTTGGATCGGTTCTGGGGAAGATGGGACTGTTATAAATTGGATGGTGTACACCTGAACCAGACAGGAACTTATGTGCTTGGGGGAGGTTTTGCTACTGCTGTCGGGGAGGTTGTAACTAATGTGGCCGAGAGCTGGTAACCAGAAGAGAAGACGAGTAGACAGTGAGGTGGAAACTAGAGACTGTAAGGATCATGAAGTTAGCATTACCAAGGGGAAGAGTAGGCAGAGAGCAGATGAACGCAAAAGAACTGGCGGCCTGAAGTGCATATACTTTAATGCAAGGAGTATAGTGGATAAGGCAAATGAACTTAGGGCTTGGACTAGTGCCTGGGAGTATGACATTACTGTGATCACAGAGACTTGGTTGAAGGAAGGGCATGATTGGCAACTAAATGTTCCAGGATATCGATGCTTCAGACAGGACAGGGATGGAAGTAAAAGGGGGGAAGGAGTTACATCACTGGTCAGGGATGATATCACGGCTGTGCTAAAGGAGAACACTATGGATGGTCTTGAGCAGTAAGGCATTATGGGTAGAGCTGAGAAATAAGAAGGGTGCAGTTACATTGTTGGGGCTGTACTACAGGGCTCCCAACAGTGAATGTGAGGTAGAAGAACAAATAGGTAAACAGATTATGGAAAGATGTAGAGGCAACAGGGTAATGGTGATGGGAGATAGAAGTCATAGAGTCATAGAGATGTACAGCATGGAAACAGATCCTTCGGTCCAACCCGTCCATGCCGACCAGATATCCCAACCCAATCTAGTCCCACCTGCCAGCACCCGGCCCATATCCCTCCAAACCCTTCCTAATCATATACCCATCCAGATGCCTCTTAAAAGATGCAATTGTACCAGCCTTCACCACTTCTTCTGGAATTCACTGTTTGTTAATTTTCCCAGATGCACTCTGATGTCCAGCGACACATGAATTCAAAAACAGCAAAGGCGGTAACTGTGCAGGTTCTCTCTCTCTCTCTCTCTCTCTCTCTTTCTCTCTCTCTCCTGCAATGTCCTCACCATGTCCTTCCTTTGTCTGCCCTTCTCCCTTTTAAAACTGCTGTTGTTTTGACTTTTTTTTTCCCAAAGTTCCAAAACAATGCAACAGCATATAAAACAGGAATTGCTGCTCCTGGAATTCGAGGAAATCACCTCCAGCACCTAAAATACCTCAAAAAAAGGAGCAGCTCTTCACTTAGTGTCAGAGGTCTGAATGCGGCAGAATTTGTAAGGAGCATCTAGGAAAGTTTTCTAGAGCAGTATGTCAATCGTCCGATGAGGGAAGGGGCCATATTGGACCTGGTACTGGGGAATGAGCCAGGCCAGGTGGTAGAAGTTGCAGTGGGAGATTTCTTTCAGAATAGTGATCACAATTCTGTAAATTTTAGAATACTCGTGGACAAAGATGAAAGTGGTCCTAAGGGCAGAGTACAAAACTGGACCAAGGCCAATTATATCAAAGTTTAGCAGGAGCTGGAAAATATGGTTTAGGAGCAGCTACTTGAAGGGAAGTCCACATTTGATATGTGGCTTTCAAAGATAGGTTAAAGATAGTGCAGGATAGGCATGCCCCATTGAAAACAAGGGATAGGAAAGGTAATATTCGTGAACCGTGGATGATAGGAGAAATCATGCGACTAGCCAAGAGGAAAAGGGAAGGTAAGAACAGAACAGGCCTTTGGAGGCATATCGAGAGAGTAGGACCAATCTTAAACAAGGATTCAAGCGGGCTAAAAGAGGTCATGAAATAACTTTAGCGAGCAGAATTAAGGAGAATCCCAAGGCCTTTTATTCACATATAAGAAGCAAGAGGGTAACTAAAGAAAGGGTTGGTCCACTAAAGGATAAGGAAGGAAGGTTGTATGTCGAATCTGAGGAAATGGGTGAGATTCTCAATGATTACCTTGCTATAGTGTTCACTGAGGAGAGGGACATGATCAATGTTGAGATTAGAGATAGAAGTTTGTTTAATCTGGATCATGTTGACATACGGAGGGAAGATGTGTTGGCTAGGCTAAAGGATATTAAGGTGGACAAATCCCCAGGACCAGATGGGATGTATCCCAGGTTGATGAGGGAGGCAAGAGAGGAAATAGCAGGAACCCTGACAGATGTCATTGTAGCATCCTTAAACATAGGTGAAGTTCTGGAGGACTGAAGGGTTGCTAATGTTATCCCCCTGTACAAGAAGGGTAGGAAGAATATTCCAGGTAACTACAGACCAGTAAGCGTGACGTCAGTGGTGAGAAAGTTGCAGGAGAAGGTACTGAGGGATAAAATCTATTTATATTTGGAAAGGAATGGGTTTATCAGTGATAGGCAACATGGTTTTGTGTGGGGAGATCATGCCTTAACAACTTAATAGAGTTCTTTGAGGAAGTGACCAAGTTGATAGATGAAGGAAGGGCTGTAGGTATCATATGCATGGACTTTAGTAAGGTGTTTGATAAGGTTCCCCATGGTAAACTAATGGAGAAAGTGAAGTCACATGGTGTGCAGGGTGTTCTAGCTAGGTGGATAAAGAACTGGTTGAGCAACAGGAGACAGAGAGTAATAGTTGAAAGGAGTTTCTCGAAATGGAGAAAGGTGACCAGTGGTGTTCCACAGGGATCAGTGCTGGGGCCACTGTGTTTGTGATCTGGAAGAGGACCCTGTTGGTATGATCAGTAAGTTTGCAGATGACATGAAGATTGGTGGAGTAACAGAAAGCATAAGGGACTGTCAAAGAATACAGGAGAATATAGATAGACTGGAGAGTTGGGTGGAGAAGTGGCAGATGGAGTTCAATCCAGGCAAATGTGAGGTGATGCATTTTGGGAAGTCTAATTCTTGAGTGAACTATACTGTAAACGGAAGCGCCTTGGGGAAAAATTGATGAGCCGAGAGATCTGGGAGTTCAGGTCCATTATACCCTGAAGGTGGCTGCACAGATGGATAGAGTGGTCAAGAAGGCATATGGTATTGAGTACAAGATATGGCAGGTCATGTTGAAATTGTACAAGACATTGGTTCGGCCGCATTTAGAATGCTGTGTACAGTTCTGGTCACCACATTACCAAAAGGATGTGGACGCTTTGGAGAGGGTGCAGAGAGGGTTTACGAGGATGTTGCCTGGAATGGAAGGTGAGTTGAAGAGAGGTCGATTTGGTTAGGATTGTTTTCATTAGAATAAAGGAGGTTGAGGGGGGACCTGATTGAAGTCTACAAAATCATTAAGGGTATAGACAGGGTGGATAGAGATAAGTTTTTTCCCAAGGTGAAGGATTCAATAATGAGAGGTCACGTGTTCAATGTGAGAGGAGAGAGGTTTAAGGGGGATACACGCGGACAGTACTTTAGACAGAGGGTGGTGGGAGCCTGGAACACGTTGCCAGCAGAGGTGGGAGAGGCAGGCACGGTAGATTCATTTAAAGTGCGTCTGGACAGATGCATGAGCAGGTGGGGAGCAGAGGGACACAGATGCTTAGGAATTGGGTGATAGGTTTAGACAGTGGATTTGGAGGGCTGACGGGCCTGTTCTTGGGCTGTAAATTTGCTTTGTACGACTAATTCTATCTCAACAAGACTATAACCCAATTAGAAATGAAAATTGTCTTGTTTTCAGAAAACATTATTATAGCAATGATAAATATGTACAAAAGGAGGTGGTGGAGCAAATTACAAACAACAAAGAAAATTACAGCGCAAGAACAGGCCTTTCGGCCCTCCAAGCCTGCATTGATTCAGATCCTCTATCTAAACCTGCCTCCTATTTTCTAAGGATCTGTATCCCTTTGCTCTATCCCCATTCGTGTATCTATCTAGATACATCTTAAATGAAGATATTGTTCGCGCCCCTACCACCTCTGCTGGCAACATGTTCCAGCCACTCACCATTCATGTATGTCTCCCCGAAACCATTCCCCTCTCACTTTGAACTCATGACCCCCAGTAATTGAGTCCCCACTCTGGGAAAAAGTTTCTTGCTATCCACCCTGTCCACACATCTCATGATTTTGTGGACCTCAATCAGGTCCCCTCTCAGCTGCCTTCTTTCCAATGAAAATAACCCTAATCTACTCAACCTTTCCTCATAGCTCACTCCATCCATACCAGGCAACATCCTAGTGAACCTCCTCTGCATCCTCTCCAAAGCATTCACATCCTTTTGGTAATGTGGCGACCAGAACTGTACACAGTATTGCAAATGGGGCGAACCAAACTCCTAAACAACTGTAACATGACCTGTCAATTTTTGTACTCAATATCCCATCCGATGAAGGAAAGCATGCTGTATGCCTCATTGACCACTCTAGCGACCTGCGTTGCCACCTTCAGGATACAATGGACCTTAACATCCAGATCTCCCTGTATATCAATTTTCCCCAGAGCTTTTCCAATTACTGTATAGTTCACTCTGGAATTGGATCTTCCAAAATGCATCAACTCACATTTGTCTGGATTAAACTCCATTGGCCATTTCTCTGCCCAACTTTCCAATCTATCTATATTCTGCTGTATTCTCTGACCGTCCCCTTTACTACCTGCTACTCCACCAATCTTAGTGTCATCTGAAAACTTGGTAATGAGGCAACCTACTCCTTCCTCCAAATCATTTATGTATATCACAAACAGCAGTGGTCCCAGCATGGATTCCTGTGGGACACCACTGGTCACAGGTCTCCATTTTGAGAAACTCCCTTCCACTACTACTCTCTGTCTCCTGTTGCCCAGCCAGTTTTCTATCCATCTAGCTAGAACACCCTGGACTCCATGTGACTTCACCTTCTTCATTAGCCTACCATGGGGAACTTTATCAAAAGTCTTACTAAAGTCCATGAATATGACATCTTTATCCGTTGCCCCATCAATCAATGTTGTCACCTCTTCAAGCAATTCTATTAGGTTTGTAAGACATGACCTTCCCTGCACTAAACCATGCTGCCTATCACTATTAAACCCATTTTCTTCCAAATGGATATATATCCTATTCCTTAGTATCTTCTTCAGTAGCTTCCCTATCACTGATGTCAGGCTCACAGGTCTGTAATTACCTGGATTATCCCTGCTACCTTTCTTAAACAAGGGGACAACATTAGCAATTCTCCAGTCCTCTGGGACCTCCCCCATTTTCAAGGATGCTGCAAAGATATCTGTTAAGGCCACAGCTATTTCCTCTCACTTCCCTCAGTAACCTGGGATAGATCCCATCTGGTCCTGGGGATTTGTCCACCTTAATGCCTTTTAGAATACCCAACACTTCCTCACTCCTTATGCTGACTTGACCTAGAGTAATCAAATATCTATCCCTCACCTCAACATCCACCATGTCCCTCTCCTCGGTGAATACTGATGCAAAGTACTCATTAAGAATCTCACCCGTTTTTTTCTGACTCCATGCATATCTTTCCTCCTTTGTCCTTGAGCGGGCCAGCCCTTTCCCTCATTGCCCTCTTGTTCCTTCTATATGAATAAAAGGCTTTGGGATTTTCCTTAGTTCTGTTTGCTAAGGATATCTCATGACCCCTTTTAGCCCTCTTAATTTCTCATTTCAGATTGATCCTACATTTCCGATATTCTTCCAAAGTTTCGTCCGTCTTCAGTTGCCTAGACCTTATGTAAGCATCCTTTTTTCTTTTAGCTAGTCTCACAATTTCACCTGTCATCCTTGGTTCCCTAATCTTGCCACTTATATCCCTCATTTTTACAGAATCATACTTCTCCTGAACTCTAATCAACCTCTCTTTAAACACCTCCCACATATCGAATGTGGATTTACCCTCAAACAGCTGCTCCCAATCTACATTCCCCAGCCCCTGCTGAATTTTGGTATAGTTGGCCTTCCCCCAATTTAGAACTCTTCCTTTAGGACCACTCTCGTCTTTGTCCAAGAGTATCCTAAAATGTATGGAATTGTGATCACTATTCCCAAAGTAATCCCACACTGAAACTTCAAACACCTGGCTGAGCTCATTCCCCAACACCCAGGTCCAGTATGGACCCTTCCTGAGTTGGATTGTTTACATACTGATCTAGAACACCCTCCTGGGTGCTCCTTACAAATTCTGTTCCATCCAATCCTCTAACACGAAGTGAATCCCAGACAATGTTGGGAAAATTAAAATTTCCTATCACTACCACCCTGTTGCTCCTACATTTTTCCATAATCTGTTTACATATTTGCACCTCTATCTCATGCTCGCAGTTGGGAGGCCAGTAGTACAGCCCCAACATTTTTACCGCATCCTTCCTATTTCTGAGCTTTGCCCACATTGCTTCAATGCTCGAGCCCTCCATAGTGGCCTCCTTCAGCAAGGCTGTGATATCCTCTCTGACAAGAAATGCAACTCCTCCACCCCTTTTTCCTCCCTCTCTATCCCACCTGAAGCATTGATATCCTGGGACATTTAGTTGCCAATCATGCTCTTCCCTCAACCAAGTCTCAGTAATAGCAATAACATCATACTCCCACATACTAAACCAAGCCCTAAGCTCAACTGCCTTGCCTATTATATTTCTTGTGTCAAAAGAAGTGCACATCAGAACACCAGTCCTTCTGTGTTCATCCACCACTCCTGCCTACTCTTCCCCTTAGTCATGACTAGAGTGGCACTGGAAAAGCACAGCAGATCAGGCAGCATCCGAGGAGCAGGAAAATCGTGTTTCGGGCAAAAGCCCTTTATCAGGAATGAATGGGCATTCCTGATGAAGGGCTTTTGCCTGAAACATTGATTTTCCAGCTCCTCAGATGCTGCCTGACCTGCTGTGCTTTTCCAGCACCGCTCTAATCTTAACTCTGATCTCCAGCATCTGCAGTCTTCACTTTAGCCTAGTTGATTTTTTCCTTTAGTCACACTGACTTCATTAACTAGTTCCTTACAGGTTTTAATTACTACCTCCTTCCTGTCCATTAACCTCGTCATTTGATTCCCACCCCCCTGCCACATTAGTTTAAACCCTCCCCAACAGTGTTAGCAAAAGCACCCCCAAGGACATTGTTTCCAGTCCAGCCCAGGTGTAGATCATCCAATTTGTAATACTCCCACCTCCCCCAGAACCGGTCCCAGTGTCCCAAAACTCCGAACCCCTCCCTCCTGCACCATCTCTCAAGCCACGCATTCATCCTGAATATTCTATCATTTCTACTTTGACTTGCACGCAGCACTCCTGAGATTACTACCTCTGAGGTCCTACTTTTTAACTTGGTTTAAGGAAAGAAGTGGCACGAGACATAATTTTCTTGCTTCAGTTTGTTCTGAAAAATTACATGATCCATAACAGAAACATTAATTCCACACATTGCCCCAATGTTGGGCTGTAACTTTCTCCTCAAAAAGTTTTTGGGATAAAATTGAATGATTCTCTGAAAGTAATTTTCCACATCAGCAGCAGTGATAATGTAATGGAATCAGATCAGCCATCTGTTGTACATGATGCATGAGTTTTCTCTTCATTAACTTTGTCAGCTTCTTACCTTCACTGAATTTGAAAATTGACTAAATTAGTTATTCTGATAGATTCGGAAGGCCAGAAACAATGTGAGGTATATAGAGTCATAGAGATATACAGCATGGAAACAGACCCTTCGGTCCAACCTGTCCATGCCGACCAGATATCCCAACCCAATCTAATCCCATCTGCCAGCACCTGGCCCATAGCCCTCCAAACCTTTCCTATTCATATACCCATCCAAATGCCTCTTAAATGTTGCAATTGTACCAGCCTCCACCACTTCCTCTGGCAGCTCATTCCATACATGTACCACCCTCTGCGTGAAAATATTGCCCCTTAGGTCTCTTTTAGATCTTTCCCCTCTCGCCCTAAACCTATGCCCTCTAGTTCTGGACGCCCTGACCCCAGGGAAAAGACTTTGTCTATTTATCCTATCCATGCCCCTCATAATTTTGTAAACCTCTATAAGGTCACTCCTCAGCCTCCGACGCTCCAGGGAAAACAGCCCCAGCCTGTTCAGCCTCTCCCTGTAGCTCAGATCCTCCAACCCTGGCAACATCCTTGTACATCTTTTCTGAACCCTTTCAAGTTTCACAACATCTTTCCGATAGGAAGGAGACCAGAACTGCACGCCTTGTAGATTGTGCCTAAGTATATTTTACCAAAGGTATCACCCATTTCCTCTGTCAATATCTTGGTCAACTGCAAATGGAACCATGTTTTATAGACTTCTTCCCTTTTCTAGTCTGCAGTACCCTATCAACTAGCACGAGGAGTGATAAAGGTAATAAAACTGTTATTATATTAAGGGTTGAGGTGAAAATAATCCAGAAGGAGAAGACAGTAACACTGATGAATGAGACACATGGGTCTGGTTTGTCTTGTACAGTTCACTCATTACTAAGTTTCAGTTTTTTAAACTAATTTTTTCCCCCAAGAGGCTAGGCATGAGGGAAAGTGTACAAAGAATGATGAAAAATTACATTACTTGTATCTGTTTCAATGCATTAAATGCCAAAGATGTCAAAAAATGTAGGTTGTTTCAAACAAAGACACTGGAATGGGAACACAGACTGTTTACTTATCAGATTATCCCTCCATGTCGACATTGAGATCGAGAGGTCCAAATTGCAAAGGCAAAGAGAAAAATGGATAAGAACTTTATTGTGTAATTTATATGTTGGCTTATATGTGGTTTGAACCATGTGGGCACTTGTCCTTGTAACTGAGAAAGGTAGTGCTGGAAAAGATTGAATTTAGAAGACATTAATCAGAAAGGCTTACTGGGGAAGATGTGTTCTGCTTAGCCAAGTTACCCAAAGAAGGTCAGTTCACTGCTATGAAAGACAGTAAAACAGGTGAATTCTGGATCACCTTTGCCAATATTTATTCAAATTTACAACAGGAACAGCCCTGCAAGCAAGTACGAGTTTGTTGAAGTTCTGTGGAAGTAATTTCTAAAATCAGTGCTGGGTAGACTTCTGCCATGAAATGAATGAGTCAAACAAAGAGCAGACATTCATCCAGTTAGATTACCGCTCAGAAAACAAGGATGAAAATCTCTCCTCTTTCAGACAACTAATATTAAGATATTTATCTTTGCTGCACTTTATCTCAGTGAATTTCTCCATTCATTTCTCCTAACCAGGCTCTCCATTTCTCTGACACCGGATTACTACCCGTTTTCATTTCTTTCACCATCAGTGACCAATCTTTGAATCAATTTGTAAATACCTCTGAAGTTTTCTTTGAAACAAAAATGCTTTGGCTTGCTAAGCTCCTTCAGAAGCTTTCAATAATTCCATGTCTTAAGCATATTGTTTGTCTTCTATTGCTGATGAGGGAGCCAGGGTGCCAGGTTGCCAGGGTGAGGGAGCCTTGGTTGACGAGGGAGGTTGAATGTCTAGTAAAGAGGAAGAAGGAGGCTTACATAAGGTTGAGGAAACAAGGTTCAGACAGAGCAGTGGAGGGATACAGGATAGCCAGGAGGGACCTGAAGAAAGGGATTAGGAGAGCTAAGAGAGGGCATGAAAAATCCCTGGCGGATAGGATCAAGGATAACCCCAAGGCATTCTATGCGTATGTGAGAAACCTGAGAATGACGAGAACGAGGGTAGGTCCGATCAAGGACAGTGGTGGGAGACTGTGTATTGAGTCGGAAGAGATAGGAGAGGTCTTGAACAAGTACTTCTCTTCAGTATTTACGAACGAGAGGGACCGTATTGTTGAAGAGGAGAGTGTGAAATGGACTGATAAGCTAGAAGAGATACCTGTTAGGAAGGAAGATGTGTTGGACATTTTGAACAACTTGAGGATAGACAAGTCCCCCGGGCCTGACGGGATATATCCTAGGATTATGTGGGAAGCAAGAGAGGAAATTGCAGTACCGTTGGCAATGATCTTCTCGTCTTCACTGGCAACTGGGGTGGTACCAGGGGACTGGAGAGTAGCGAATGTTGTGCCCCTGTTCAAAAAAGGGAATAGGGATAACCCCAGGAATTACAGGCCAGTTAGTCTTACTTCTGTGGTAGGCAAAGTAATGGAAAGGGTACTGAGGGATAGGATTTACGAGTATCTGGAAAGACACTGCTTGATTAGGGACAGCCAGCACGGATTTGTGAAGGGTAGGTCTTGCCTTACAAGTCTTATTGAATTCTTCGAGGAGGTGACCAAGCATTTGGATGAGGGTAGAGCAGTGGATGTAGTGTACATGGATTTTAGTAAGGCATTTGATAAGGTTCCCCATGGTAGGCTTATGTGGAAAGTCAGGAGGCATGGGATAGAGGGAAATTTGGCCAATTGGATAGAAAACTGGCTAACCGGTCGAAGTCAGAGAGTGGTGGTAGATGGTAAATATTCAGCATGGAGTCCAGTTACAAGTGGAGTTCCGCAGGGATCAGTTCTGGGTCCTCTGCTGTTTGTAATTTTTATTAATGACTTAGATGAGGGAGTCGAAGGGTGGGTCAGTAAATTTGCAGATGATACAAAGATAGGTGGAGTTGTGGACAGTGAGGAGGGCTGTTGTCGGCTGCAGAGGGACTTAGATATGATGCAGAGCTGGGCTGAGGAGTGGCAGATGGAGTTCAACCCTGCCAAGTGTGAGGTTGTCCATTTTGGAAGAACAAATAAGAATGCGGAATACAGGGTTAATGGTAGGGTTCTTGGTCAGGTGGAGGAACAGAGGGATCTTGGGGTCTATGTACATAGATCTTTGAAGGTTGCCACTCAGGTGGATAGAGTTTGTAAGAAGGCCTATGGAGTATTATCGTTCATTAGCAGAGGGATTGAATTCAAGAGTCGTGAGGTGATGTTGCAGCTGTACAGGACTTTGGTTAGGCCACATTTGGAGTACTGTGTGCAGTTCTGGTCGCCTCACTTTAGGAAAGATGTGGAAGCTTTGGAGAGGGTGCAGAGAAGATTTACCAGGATGTTGCCTGGAATGGAGAGTAGGTCGTACGAGGATAGGTTGAGAGTTCTCGGCCTTTTCTCGTTGGAACGGCGAAGGATGAGGGGTGACTTGATAGAGGTTTATAAGATGATCAGAGGAATAGATAGAGTAGACAGTCAGAAACATTTTCCCCGGGTACAACAGAGTGTTACAAGTGGACATAAATTTAAGGTGAAGGGTGGAAAGTATAGGGGAGATGTCAGGGGTGGGTTCTTTACCCAGAGAGTGGTGGGGGCATGGAATGCGCTGCCCGAGGGAGTGGTAGAGTCAGATTCATTGGCGACCTTTAAGCGGCATTTGGATAGGTACATGGATGGGTGCTTAATCTAGGATAGAAGTTCGGCACAACATCGTGGGCCGAAGGGCCTGTTCTGTGCTGTATTGTTCTATGTTCTATGTTCTATGATAAGTGACCCTTTTTCCTACAAGTCACCATCTTTTCATTTTGCAAATTGATTTCAGTTGTTCTCCTAAATGAAAGAATGCTATTTTTGAGTATATTTTTAGTTTAGTCAGTGGACTCCTGAGATCTCCATCCTTGTAGGTATTGAACCAAATTGCTCTCAGTTAGTGAACTTGTCATCAGAAGAAAAGAAGTTCAAATTTTGTGGCATGAGGTAATATTATGAGCCAAGCCAATGAAGGAGGTCAGTGGAGAGATTTTATCTATTCTTTCCTGAATGCCTGCAGCACAAAATAATAATTATCTGTGGATAAAAGAAAGCTTTCATTTATAAATTGCGGTTTAGAAAGTAACTAATCTGCACTTAATATCTGCAAAATGTTTTTCTTTATGTTATGATAAGTGCAATTCTTTATCATAAAAAGAATACAAAAATGAAGTATTGCTTTCATTTAATTTTCTTGTACTATAATGAATACAATATTTCATTTTGCCTTCCACAGGTGTTTGGACATGTAGATTTTACAGATACTAAATATGGGATAAGCTATGACGAGATTCATCAAATCTTCAACAAGACTCTGCAAGGAATCTCTTTGGGCCCTCTGACCTCAAGCATGATGGAAAACCTCCAGTTTGTTATGTTACAAGACAAGGAAATATCAGATTCTGGAAACTGGACCACTGAAAGTCTTTATGAATTCTCATACAAGATAATGTTTGAAGCTGGGTATTTAACACTATTTGGAAAAAATGAACAAGTGATGAAACACAATAAGACTGAAAAGATAAAGGCTCAGCACGCTGCCATTCAGTCTGTCATGGAGAACTTTAAGGTGTTTGACAATGCATTTCCTCTTTTAGCTGCTGGTGTTCCAATTTTATTTTTGAAAGTTGCCAAGCAATCAAGAATGGCTCTCGCACAAGCATTACTGCACAAAAACCTAAAACAGAATGACAATAGATCGAGCCTCATAGAGGAAAGAATGGCACTTTTTGATCGTTCCCCTGAACTTGATGAACTTAGCAAAGGGAAGACTCATACCATAATGCTATGGGCCTCACAGGCAAATACACTTCCTGCTGCCTTCTGGAGTCTTTATTATTTACTAAGGTAATGTGATTATTTACAATTTTATCTTACAGGTTTGATCAGATTGAAATGATTCTAAGCCTGAACACTCTAAACACTATGCCGTCTGTCTTGTTCCATAATCATTTGTACTTCTTTCCTTCATCCAGCTTTCTAATCTATTCACGCTGCCATGGGAGTGAGGATTTTTATCAGCTGTCTGATATGTCTAGTGAGGGGGTTGGGACTGAGAACATCAGGCTGAATGGAGGGGGGAATGCTGGAAGAGAAATGGGAGAATGACAGTAAAGGCCATTCTAAAAGGCTGTGGGGGGAGGGGGCAAGAACTGTGACCTGAAAAGAAAACACTACCACTTTCCCCCAGCACTCTGCTAGGTTTTGTCTGTGGAGCTTGAGATTTAGTAACAGCCTCACTGGCTTTTCTTCACTCTCTCTCTGGTCTCCATCTCCTCCTATCATTTACTCCTTTCCCATCCCTTTCTCCAGTGGATACACCAACATTTTCTGAGCTACAATAGTTCTGAAGAAAGGGACACTGAACCCAAAACATTAACTCTACTTTCTCTCCACAGATGCTGCCTGACCTGCTGAGTTTCAGCAGCATTTTCTGTTTTCCAGCACCCATATTTCTTTAGGTTTTTTTTCCCTCAGGTTCTGATCTCTACACTACCCTGATAGTTACAGGCTGCTAATCCCAAAATATTCTCTTTTATCCCTACTGTTTTCCTGCTCAGTTAAGATTGTCTACCTGCCCTACTAAAGGATCTACTCGACTGACCAATCCAGCACTAAAGGACCGACTCCACTGACCAACCCGGGACTAAAGGACCGACTCCACTGACCAATCCGGAACTAAAGGACCGACTCCACTGACCAACCCAGGACTAAAGGACCGACTCCACTGACCAACCCGGAACTAAAGGACCGACTCCACTGACCAACCCGGGACTAAAGGACCGACTCGGCTGATCAACCCGGGACTAAAGGACCGACTCCACTGACCAACCCGGGACTAAAGGACCGACTCGGCTGATCAACCCGGGACTAAAGGATTCGAAGGATACTGGTGGGGACGTCAGGAGAGGAAGAAACGGAGGGCTTGGAGGCCCTGGTCATGGCAGATGGAGGTGTATAGGGACTGGATATCCATGATGAAGATGAGGCTTTGGGGCCGGGGAAACAGAAGTCTTGGAGGAGGTGGAGGGTGTGGGTGGTGTCCCGAACATATGTGGGGAGTTCCTGGACTAGGGAGATAGGACAGTATCAAGGTATATGGAGATGAATTCGATGGGGCTACCCTTCCACTGACCCTCTTATTCCTTTGGCTGAAAGGAGTAGCATGGGCACCCACATGGGCCCCAGATGAAAGGAGTAGCCATGGGCACCCACATGGGCCCCAGATGAAAGGAGTAGCCATGGGCACCCACATGGGCCCCAGATGAAAGGAGTAGCCATGGGCACCCACATGGGCCCCAGATGAAAGGAGTAGCCATGGGCACCCACATGGGCCCCAGATGAAAGGAGTAGCCATGGGCACCCACATGGGCCCCAGATGAAAGGAGTAGCCATGGGCACCCACATGGGCCCCAGATGAAAGGAGTAGCCATGGGCACCCACATGGGCCCCAGATGAAAGGAGTAGCCATGGGCACCCACATGGGCCCCAGATGAAAGGAGTAGCCATGGGCACCCACATGGGCCCCAGATGAAAGGAGTAGCCATGGGCACCCACATGGGCCCCAGATGAAAGGAGTAGCCAAGGGCACCCACATGGGCCCCAGCTATGCCTGCCTCTTTGGCGGCTACATGGAACAGTTTACCTTCCGCAATTACACCAGCACCACTCACCACGTTTTCCTTTCTACATTGATGACAGCATCGGTCTCACCTTGTCCTCCCATGAGAAGGTTGAACAGTTCATCAACTTCACCAACACATTCCAGCCCGACCTTAAATTCACCTGGACCATCTCTGACAACTCTCTCCCCTTCCTGGAACTCTCCATCTCCATCAACAGTGACCAACTCAACACTGACATTTTCTACAAACCCACCGACTCACACAGCTACTTGGATTACAGCTCTTCCACGCTGCCTTCTGCAAAAATGCAATCCCTTATTCCCAATTACTCCGCCTTCACAGCATCTGTTCCCAGGAGGACCATTTCCACCAGATAGCCTCCTTCTTTAAAGACCACAATTTCCTCTTCCAAGAGGTTGATGATGCCCTCCAGCACATCTCATCCACACCCCGCACCTCTGCCCTCGAACCCCACCCATCCAACCACAACAAGGACAGAACCCCCTTGGTCCTTACCTTCTACCTCACCAACCTCCACATACATCACATCATCCTCCACCATTTCAGCCACCTACAAATGGACTCCACCACAGAGATATATTTCCCTCCCCACCCTTATCAGCTTTCCATAAAGACCGTTCCCTCAATGACTACCTCGTCAGGTCCACATCCCCAACAACCCTCCCTCCCAGCACCTTCCTCTGCCACTGTAGGAATTGCAAGACCTGCATCCACATCTCCCCCCCTCATCTCTGTCCAAGAAAATTGCTGAGGGTGAGGACCAGTTCAGCCAAAGGAGCCTTCCACATCCACCAAGTTTCACTTTCACTTCCATACATGCCATTTACTGTATCCGTTGCTCTCGATGCGGTCTCCTCTACATTGGGGAGATAGGACACCTTTTCACAGAGCGCTTCAGAGGACATCCCCAGGACACCTGCACCAATCAACCCCACCGCCCATGGCCGAACACTTTAACCCCCTCTCCCACTCTGCCAAGGACATGCAGATCCTGGGCCTCCTCCATCGCCACTCCCTCACCGCCCAATACTGGAGGAAGAATGCCTCATCTTCCACCTCGGAACCCTCCCATCAATGTAAATTTCACCAGTTTCCTCATTTCCCCTCCCCCCACCTTACCCTCGTTCCAACCTTCCAGCTCAGCTCCACCCTCATGACCTGTCCCGCCTGTCAATCTTCCTTCCCACCTATTTGCTCCACCCTCCCCTCCGACCTATCACCTTTACCCCCTTCTTCATCCACCTATTGTACTCTCAGCTACCTTTCACCCCGCAGCAATCCCCCCCAGCCCTCCCATTTATTTCTCCACCCCTTAGGCTCCCAGTCTCAATCCTGATGAAAGGCTTTTGCCTGAAATGTTGATTTTCCTGCTCCTTGGATGCTGCCAGACCTGCTGTGCTTTTCCAGTACCACACTCTTGACTCTACTCAACTGACCAACCCAGTACTAAATGACCGACCCCACTGACCAACCCGGCACTAAAGGACCCACCCCACTGACCAACCCGGCATTAAAGGACCGACCCCACTGACCAACCCGGCACTAAAGGACCCACCCCACTGACCAACCCGGCATTAAAGGGCCCACCCCACTGACCAACCCGGCACTAAAGGACCCACCCCACTGACCAACCCGGCATTAAAGGACCGACCCCACTGACCAACCCGGCACTAAAGGACCCACCCCACTGACCAACCCGGCATTAAAGGGCCCACCCCACTGACCAACCCGGCACTAAAGGACCCACCCCACTGACCAACCCGGCATTAAAGGACCGACCCCACTGACCAACCCGGCACTAAAGGACCCACCCCACTGACCAACCCGGCACTAAAGGACCCACCCCACTGACCAACCCGGCACTAAAGGACTGACCCCACTGACCAACCCGGCACTAAAGGACCGACCCCACTGACCAACCCGGCACTAAAGGACCCACCCCACTGACCAACCCGGCACTAAAGGACCCACCCCACTGACCAACCCGGCACCAAAGGACCCACCCCACTGACCAACCCGGCACTAAAGGACCCACCCCACTGACCAACCCGGCATTAAAGGACCGACCCCACTGACCAACCCGGCACTAAAGGACCCACCCCACTGACCAACCCGGCACTAAAGGACCCACCCCACTGACCAACCCGGCACTAAAGGACCCACCCCACTGACCAACCCGGCACTAAAGGACCCACCCCACTGACCAACCCGGCACTAAAGGACCCACCCCACTGACCAACCCGGCATTAAAGGACCCACCCCACTGACCAACCCGGCACTAAAGGACCCACCCCACTGACCAACCCGGCATTAAAGGACCGACCCCACTGACCAACCCGGCACTAAAGGACCCACCCCACTGACCAACCCGGCACTAAAGGACCCACCCCACTGACCAACCCGGCATTAAAGGGCCCACCCCACTGACCAACCCGGCACTAAAGGACCCACCCCACTGACCAACCCGGCACTAAAGGACCCACCCCACTGACCAACCCGGCACTAAAGGACCCACCCCACTGACCAACCCGGCACTAAAGGACTGACCCCACTGACCAACCCGGCACTAAAGGACTGACCCCACTGAGAGTTAAGATTGAATGGGTCTATCCATTAACCAATTCTTTATACATATTAATATACATATATGCTGTAATTCCCTGAGTAATCTTTTGTATTTATCCTTATCAATGTTTTCTGATTTTCTAAATGCTACATTACTAAGTTCTTCACAATAGATTTTATAATTTTGTCGAGTAATGATGTTAGGCAAACTGGCCTGAAGTCTCCTGTATCCTGCCTTGCTTCTTTCTGAAATTGAGAGGTAGCATTTGTTACCTCTCAGTCTTTGGGAGCTGTTCTAATGTCTATGGAATTATGAAATATTACAACTTACTCTTTTAAATCCAGCATATGCCAGCAGCCTGGCAAACACACATGTAAATCAACCAAATGGTCATGTCTCCAAATGAAAGGAAGTCAACTCAGGAAGGACTGCTGCCAGTCAGGGACCCTGATCAGTCAGTCAAAGACAGTCCCTGATCAGTCCAAAGGTTTGGATACAGTTAGCCATCCACTTGGGCCGAATGGGTCAGGGTGGCTATCTTACTCCAGCCCAGGAGTGGGCCACAGTCCAGCAGGCCCAATGCAACCAAACAGGGAATTAGTGTATCGTTAGTCAGGGAAAGGTACCAAAATCAGTCAGGGGTCTGGTCTGTCATTATTCGGGGCTGTCCTTCCAAGTCAATCGGGAGTTTGAGTATAGTCAGTTCTAGAGGTCAACACAGTGAAAGTCAGGAATGGGTAACTGGGAACACTGTTGCAGTAGGGATGTGGGAGGGGTCAAACCTGGGGATTGGACCAGCAGCCGGGGATGCTAGGGGACAAGGGCAGTGGGGGTGTGAAATATTCAATAAGTAATGGGGAGCTAATGGTGCAAGGAAGGATGCAGGACACTGTGGGAAGGCTGTGTGATAGGCAGTAACCACCATGGTGTGCTTGACCAGGAAAGTGTGCAGCACAATGGTAGACATCACCAAACTGTAGTGACAGGGCTCATAGAGTTAGAGTCAGGGTTCAAGATGATGGTTGACAATGTGAGGTATCAGTAGAGATGGGCTGTCCACGGAGCACTAGATAGAAAGGGGTTTGTTGGGGACCTGACAATCAAGATGGTATTCTCAGTATCAAATACAATCTGCTTTGCCTTTCATGACCTGTCAGTGATAAATGTGACCTACGAATGAAGGATGACTGCAATCCCATTCAGTGTGAGGGGCTCAGTTTTTTTTATCCGATGATGCAAATCATGAGCTCCACTTCTGAGGTAATAGGAAGTCCTTCAAGGGGCAGTTGCACCAATCATTAACTTGTAGAGTGTAGGTAGAAATCATTTGCAGTCATATATGAAATATGAAATGCATGCCTTGTACAACTGTATGGTTTCAAATCCTGGTCACAAGCAATGATGACCATATCATTGATCCTTGCAAACTGAAAACAGATTTTTCTGTGAAGCAGAAGTAATCACAAGTGATATTAAAAGATGTACCTGTAGACACAATGCCCACAGCTAATGCATGATCTCCTGGGGAATACGGAACTGATTTCTTCTGCTCCTGAACTCAAAGCTTAATGTCAGACTCTCTTTCCTGCAGCGATTCCTTCCATGAGGCAATGTGACATTGAGAGATTTCTTTGTCACATGACATTTGGTGCCTTGTTGGAATAATGTCACAAGTTAAAGTGCCAAGACGAATCAGCCCATGCCCAAGTGGTCTATGTCCCTGTCTATGTAAAATGTAATTTATACATGATGCAAATGTTAATTGCTTCTGTTAACAAGGACCAGTCTGTTTCTTCTGCTCCTCATACAGTTCACCTCAAATGTGACTGAAGGCTCCAGCCACAGTAAGTGTTATCATTGCCGTTCCTATGATCCAAAGGCACAAAGAAGTGGGAGAGGAAGAAATGCAAGTCCAAAAGCAACTTCCAACAGAATCTGAACAACCTCCACATGAAGAGGATGAAGCTGAACCACCCCTCAGGATGTGCAGAAAAAACAAGGATCCTTTGTCCTCAACACCATTTTATTGGATGATAAAGGTGCAGTATTGTTGCAGGGTGAGGATGTCCCAGGACACTGTCACAGAACTATACCAATTGCTAGACTACTGCCTATGTCCATGAAGGTGACAACTGCATTGAACCTTTAAGTGACTGACACTTTCCAAGGAGCCACTGGGGACCCATGTGGGATCTCTCAATCATCAATCCACAAATGCATCGAGACGGTGACCAATGCAATTTGTGCCAGATCACACTGCTTCTTCTCATTGTCCTGTGACCAAACCAGTGCTGCAGCCTGAACAGCTGGATTCAGCAATGGAGCTCATATCCCTCAGGTGCAGGGTGTGATGTCGCATTGAGAGTTCAGCCTTTTCTCCATAATGCAGCTGAGTTCATCAATAGAAAAGGGTTCCATTCTATCAATGTGCAAATGATCAGTGATCATGTGTTCCACCTCTTAGAGATCTGCACCAACCAGATCTGGGAGCTGTCATGATGCCTACATTCTTGAGAACATCAATCGTCCTGTTGCTTGTAGGGTCCAGCTGCTTTATAAGGATGATCACTAGGAGACAGAGACTGCCACTGCCAACATGGCTGATGACTCTGCCATTCAAGCTCCTGACTGAAGTGGACCATAGATACAATGCAGCCTATTCATGATTAGGGCCATGGTGGAGCAGATGATATGCCTGCTGAAGGAGAGGTTCCACTGCTCAGATTGGTCTGAGTTAGCCTTTTTTACGCACAATATAGAATGTGCTGCTTAATCCTAGCACGCTTTGCTCTGAGCAGGCAAACAGGAAATGTGAGGGATGCTGATGAACTAGGATACTGGGAACAATTTACTGAAGTAAATGAGGACATCAACAGGATGAACATCACCTTCAACATGACAGAACACAGCAGTGTAAAATGCTATGAGCCAGGCAGGGTTAATTAATACCCACTTCCAGTAGATGAGAGCTGGGTACAGTGAAAATTGATTGAGTAAATTTATTGGTGCTCAACATGCAAACAGTTGTTTCTGTTCAGATTGTTTGATTTCTATTTGCTTTTGTTGTTTGAACTTAAAAGTGACACAGTGGGTAGCACTGCTGCCTCACAGCGCCAGAGACCTGGGTTCAATTCCCACCTCAGGCGACTGACTGTGTGGAGTTTGCACATTCTCCCCGTGTCTGAGTGGGTTTCCTCCGGTTTCCTCCCACAGTCCAAAGATGTGCAGGTTAGGCGAATTGGCCATGCTAAATTGTCCATAGTGTTAGGTAAGGGGTAAATGTAGGGGTATGGGTGGGTTGCACTTCGGCGAGTCAGTGTGGACTTGTTGGGCCGAAGGGCCTGTTTCCACACTGTAAAGTAATCTAAAATTATTGAGGCAACTGAAGACTTCCCTGTGTGAGGTGGGCCCACACTGAACAATGGTAAGATGCTGGGCTAGAGTGGGCAGTGGGGGAAAAGGTAGCAGTGACCCAAAAAGGTGTATAAGGTAAGGACAGGTATATAAACATGATAGGTGAAGAAACATGCAAGGAAGCATCAGCCATGCCAACTGTGTCTTGAGATGTATTGGTTTGAGGCAGCTGTGCCGCTAGGTTAATCGTGAAGGGACTCTGGATTAGAGTGGTGCTGGAAGAGCACAGCAGTTCAGGCAGCATCCAAGGAGCAGGAAAATCGACGTTTCAGGCAAAAGCCCTTCATCAGGAATAAAGGCAGAGAGCCTGCAGGGTGGAGAGATAAATGAGAGGAGGGTGGGGGTGGGGAGAAAGTAACATAAAGTACAATAGGTGAATGGGGTTGGGGATGAAGGTGATAGGTCATGGATGAGGGTGGAGTGGATAGGTGGAAAGGAAGATAGGCAGGTAGGACAAGTGATGGGGACAGTGCTGAGCTGGAAGTTTGGAACTGGGGTGAGGTGGGGGAAGGGGAAATGAGGAATCTGGTGAAGTCCACATTGATGCCCTCGGATTGAAGTGTTCCAAGGCAGAAGATGAGGCGTTCTTCCTCCAGGCGTCGAGTGGTGAGGGAGCGGCAGTTACCTATTACCTAATTAATAGTGAAAGGCAAATCTAGACTACCAATCCTTGATGGGTACACAATGGGGTTCCAAGACGGTGTCCACACTAGGGATCCTAGAATCACAGCAGTAGTAAGTATTTCAATGTACAGTGAATGGGAAAATCGGCCTGACAGCAGGTGAGAGGGGTGCCATGGGTCATGGGAGGTATTTAATAAGGTGAGTTTGGGACCAGAGCATATTGCTATGAATTTAAAAGTGTGTACTGCATCTTTAAGAGAGATTGAATGCTGTTCTGCACTGACAGCTTACAAAAGCAGTTTCAGACCATACTGGAAAATTGAAAATATGTAACATTTGGTTGTGAAATAGATACCTAAGGTGGTTATTGTTTTGATGATTTGAATTTAACCAGTTTAAATTATGTCCCAGGATACTAAAACCCAATCAAGTTTGAATTTAATGTTTTGTCAACATCAAACCAATGAGACAATCGTTGTTGGGGATATAAAAAAGGCAGGCATTTTGAAAATCAGATGGAGTAACTGAAAGAGACCCAAGACATTGAAACACTCTCTATCAAAGGTACTTTCTCATATGAAACATCTTCACAGTAAAAAGAAAGAATACAACCCAGGGAGACCTTCAGCCGGAAAAAGAAAGATACCAAAGACAACAGTCGTTGTATGGTTTTGAAATTAAGTTGATGTAATTTTAATAAATGTTTTATTGGAACAGTATATTGTTGGAGAATTGGAGGCAAGTAATAAGCAGTTAATAGAAAGGGAGGTGAGTTTTGAGAAGATTTGTAACTCAGGTTGAGGTTCTGGATGTAGGTTTGCTCACTGAGCTGGATGTTTAGTCACCCTACTAAGTAACATCTTCAGTGGGCCTCAGGATGAAACACTATACATGATTCCTGCTTTCTATTTATATGTTTCTTTAGGTTGGTGATGTCATTTCCTGTGGCGATGTCATTTCCTGTTCTTTTCCTGAGGGGAGTGGTAGATGTTTTTGTTGATAAAGTTTTGGTTGGGATGTCATGCCTCGAGGAATTCTCATGCGTGTCTCTGTTTGGATTGTCCTGGGATGGATGTGTTGTCCCAGTAGAAGTGGTGTCTTCCTTATCTGTCTGTAAGGACACTAGTGAGAGAGGGTCATGTCGTTTTGTGGCTAGGTGGTGTTCATGTATCCTGGTGGCTAGTTTTCTGCCTGTTTGTCCAATATAGTGTTTGTTACAGTTCTTGCACGGTATTTTGTAAATGACATTAGTTTTGCTTCTTGTCAGTTCATTAGCTGCTGTTTTAGTGTGTTGGTGGGTTTGTGGGCTACTATGATGCCAAGGGGTCTGAGTAGTCTGGCTGTCATCTCACTAGCATCCTTACATACAGATAAGGAAGACACCACTTGCTCAGAGTTGTGAATAGTTGTTCTTTAATTTTCACTTTTAGAGTTAAAATTGATGTTATTTTCTTTAAATAGTGGAATTTGGGAGTTCTCTGTCACTCATATTTTAACAGATTATGAGGCGAGATGACATTTTCTGGGTGATTAGTTTAAATAACAGAATGGTTCACTGCCGTGCTGTAACAATATAAAAACTAACTAGTCATTACAGAGAGAAACCCTCCATGAAACTCAGCAAAAATGACACTTTTCCAAACTATGGTAAGATTCAAGTAGAGAGTCCTTGCGGGGTCAGTCGGTCCCGTATACAGGATTCCTGAAGAAGGGCTTATGCCCGAAACGTCGATTCTCCTTCTCCTTTGATGCTGCCTGACCTGCTGCGCTTTTCCAGCAACACATTTTTAAGTTATGGTAAGATTCAGCCCTCTGTATTTTCAGAACCTATATGTGACTTCTACCATTAGGGCAGACAGAAAAGGTAAAACTTTCCTGTCTGATAAAGGTAAATTCCAGTATTTTCCAGGTGGAAAAGTTCAAAAAAATGGCATTTGGTCAGGATCCTGATGCTGACTTGCCCAATTCTGGCTCTTCTCAGGGCAGATTTGATGGCTAGCAGGATCTTCCTTTGGATCTGTTGGGTAAGACATTTCGGAAGTGGCTCAGGAAATTAAAAAAGGAAGTGAAGACCTGCTTTCATCCTGAATTCCAGTTTTCCCAAATAGAGAAACTGTTTCCTCATGGTCAGCAAAGTGAGTACACACTTTGAGTGAAAGTAACAAGCTGGAAAACCTTTGATCAGTTACATTGAGGAGTTACAGTTATGGCTGTTGAGACACTGGAGTTTAAAGCACTTCTCAGGAAGTGTATATCCTTGATTAAGAACTGAGAAATAAACAAACAAGAGACTAAGAAATATTATGAATTAGAGGAGATGATTTTGGTGTCAAAATCAGGTATTTAAAAAGAAATAAAGAGAGGGAATTAATGATAATGTTGAGAGCTAAAAAGAAGTAGAAAGGAAAACTAAGATAACTAGTTTCAATTATTTTAACTCTCCAAAAGAAAAGCCACAATCATTACATGAGAAATGCGAATCTGCACTGTCAATTGCTAAGCTAAGGAGATCTATTGGCAGTTATTAATTATTATCAGAAACATAAACAGAAATTGTTGAAGAAACACAGCAGGTCTGGCAGTATCTGTGGAGAGAAAGCAAAGTTAATATTTTGGGTCCAGAGACCTTGCTACAATCAATTGATAGTAGAAAGATCTCTGGACCTAAAATATTAACTTTGCTTTCTCTCCACAAATGTCGACAGATCTGCTGAGTTTCTCCAGCCATTTCTGTTTTTGTTTCTGATTTCCAGCATCCACAGTTCTTAGGGTTTTTTTAAAAATTATTATTATACTGTTAAAGAGGGATGATATTTATGTTGTAAATTTCTAAAATTACTTCTTGTGTTGTGATTAATTGTCAATCAATGCACAGATGCAGCACCATAATAAAAATAAAAGTGTGATGCCATTTTTGCCAAGCTAATAATAGAGCAGTGTGAATCATCCAACAATTTGTGGACATTTGCAATTCAGTGGGTATCTCTTCTTTTACCATAAATCGCTGGTCAATTTGTACATTAATAATAGTTATTTATTATTCATTATTTTATCAGTATATTCTGGGCCACTAAGTTTTGGGAACAAGAAATCCATATAGAGCTATGATTTTCCATATCTAGATGGAAAGCTGTCATATTTGCTGTCTGTAACCTTCAGTTCACAACATTTATTATTTGGTTTTACATAATCTACAGGTCTCAAGAAGCACTGAAAGCAGTGAAAAATGAAATTGAAAACTTGCTTTGTGTGACAAATCAGAAGCCTGGTGACATTAATAATCCGATTATCTTCACAAGGGAACAATTAGATAGCATGACAGCTATGGGTAAGAACATTATAATGTTTCTCATTTGGATCATATATATCTTTGTAATACTGATTAACATGACTGAATACTAACTCACAACTAGTGGTCAACACTGACAATTGTGCAAGCAGCCTGGCATGGACAGTGAATTTCATTTATTTCTCTTTCATAAAACAGTCAAAAAATAGTTTTAACCACTTTTCAGAAAATAGGAACAAAAGTAAGTCATTCAGCACCATTCACCTGATCACGGCTGATGGATTCCGTAACTCCATCCACCCGCCAGAGTTCCAGAAAGCAGGACTGAAACTTTCAGTCAAGATTAGATTACCTACAGTGTGGAAACAGGCCCTTCGGCCCAACAAGTCCACACCGACCCTCCGAAGAGAAACCCACTCCCTATATTTACCCCTGACTAATCCACCTAACACCACAGGCAATTTAACGTGGCCAATTCACCTGACCTGCACATCTTTGGACTGTGGGAGGAAACTCAGAGCACCGGATGAAACCCGCACAGACATGGGGAGAATGTGCAAACTCCACACAGACAGTTGCCCAAGGCAGGTATTGAACCTGGGTCCCTGGTGCTGTGAAGCCGCAGTGCTAACCACTGAGCCATCATGCCACCCTTATCGTATGGTGCTCGAAAAGCACAGCAGGTCAGGCAGCAACCAAGGAGCAGGAAAATTGATGTTTCGGGCAAAAGCCCTTCTCACCAGGAATGAAACTTTCAGTTGACTGAGAAAGTTCCAGATTTCTGTGTGAGGAAGTGCTTTATTACATCACCTCGGAATGCCTGGTGTTAATTTTAAGAACATACTCCTCTTGTTCTGGAATTTCCTCATGGGAAAACTTTTTCTTCAGATGTACCCTTCAATCATCTTAAACACCTCATTTAGATTATTCCTTAATCTTTAATATTCAATACCTAACTGATTTAACACATCCTCAAAAGTTAATCCTTTTAATACTGACAATAATCTAGTAAACCTGCACTGTATCTGCTTCATAGTTAACAAACAGTGCAGTGCCCAGAGTGAACACTGTACTTTAAATATGGTATAACCAGAACTCTGTACTGCTCTAACATTGTACTCCAACCCTCTTGAGATAGAGGACAAAATTGCATTAATATCTTTAGTTATATTTAGAACCTAACAATTAAGTGGTAATGATTTTGCAATCTGAGCTTCAAATCTTTTTAACCTATCTTTCTTAAGTCTGAAATGAATGGCCTCTCACTTTCCCATATTGAACCCTATCTGCTACAGTTGGGTTAAGTCCACTTACTTAATAGAACATAGAACATAGAACAATACAGCACAGAACAGGCCCTTCGGCCCACGATGTTGTGCCGAACTTCTATCCTAGATTAAGCACCCATCCATGTACCTATCCAAATGCCGCTTAAAGGTCGCCAATGATTCTGACTCTACCACTCCCACGGGCAGCGCATTCCATGCCCCCACCACTCTCTGGGTAAAGAACCCACCCCTGACATCTCCCCTATACCTTCCACCCTTCACCTTAAATTTATGTCCCCTTGTAACACTCTGTTGTACCCAGGGAAAATGTTTCTGACTGTCTACTCTATCTATTCCTCTGATCATCTTATAAACCTCTATCAAGTCACCCCTCATCCTTCGCCGTTCCAACGAGAAAAGGCCGAGAACTCTCAACCTATCCTCGTACGACCTACTCTCCATTCCAGGCAACATCCTGGTAAATCTTCTCTGCACCCTCTCCAAAGCTTCCACATCTTTCCTAAAGTGAGGCGACCAGAACTGCACACAGTACTCCAAATGTGGCCTAACCAAAGTCCTGTACAGCTGCAACATCACCTCACGACTCTTGAATTCAATCCCTCTGCTAATGAACGATAATACTCCATAGGCCTTCTTACAAACTCTATCCACCTGAGTGGCAACCTTCAAAGATCTATGTACATAGACCCCAAGATCCCTCTGTTCCTCCACCTGACTAAGAACCCTACCATTAACCCTGTATTCCGCATTCTTATTTGTTCTTCCAAAATGGACAACCTCACACTTGGCAGGGTTGAACTCCATCTGCCACTCCTCAGCCCAGCTCTGCATCATATCTAAGTCCCTTTGCAGCCGACAACAGCCCTCCTCACTGTCCACAACTCCACCTATCTTCGTATCATCTGCAAATTTACTGACCCACCCTTCGACTCCCTCATCTAAGTCATCTATCAAAATGCTTATGCAACTCTCTACACCTGTACTATTACTGAGCACCTAAGTTAATGTCATCAGTAAACAAGTCACTTAACAGTGCAAATCAAACTTGTGCTTCTATGACATTGATAATACACCTTGACTTTGTTATAGTTCACAATGCTATTAGAACCACTGGATGGTAGTTTCTTGCAGTGAATTTTCTGATGGTGGGATCGAACACTGGAAAGTGAATTGATATTCCACTCGGTGATGGGACAGCTAGCCACATGCAATCACATAGTGACCAGCCAATTAACTTGACGTAGCTGAGGACCCACAACTGTGTGCATGGGCAAGCAGGGAGTTGCAGATCTGGCTGTTACCACATGGATTTCTATGCCAGGGTATGATATTAAAGTGACATTCACTGTCTGAAAGCCAGCAACATCATTCTGCCGGTCTGAGAGAACATAGAACATAGAACATTACGGCGCAGTACAGACCCTTCGGCTCTCAATGCTGCACCACCCTGAGGAACCAATCTGAAGCCTATCTATCCGACACTATTCCATTTTCATCCAGATTCTGGATTAGTGGTGCTGGAAGAGCACAGCAGTTCAGGCAGCATCCAAGGAGCTTCGAAATTGACATTTTGGGCAAAAGCCCTTGAAACGTCGATTTTACTGCTCCTTGGATGCTGCCTGAACTGCTCTGCTCTTCCAGCACCACTAATCCAGAATCTGGTTTCCAGCATCTGCAGTCATTGTTTTTACCCCATTTTCAGCCATATGCCTATCAATAACGTGTTAAATGCCCTTAAAGTTGGCGAGTCTACTACTGTTGCAGGCAGTATGTTCCATGCCCCTGCTACTCTGAGTAAAGAAACCATCTCTGACATCTGTCCTATATCTATCACCCCTCAATTTAAAGCTATGCCCCCTCATTCTAGCCATTACCATCTGTCCACCCTATCTAACCCTCTAATTATCTCATATGTCTCAATTAAGTCACCTCTCAATCTACTTCTCTCCAATGAAAACAGCCTCAAGTCCCTCAGCCATTCCTCAAAAAACATTCCCTCCATACCAGGCAACATCCCAGCAAATCTCCTCTCCACCCTTCCAGAGCTTCCACCTCCTTCCTATAATGTGGTGACCAGAACTGTATGCAATACTCAATTACGGCCCCACTCAAAGTTAACACACCATATTACTTCTTAACAACCCGAACAACCTGGGTGGCAACCTTCAGGTATCTGTGTACATGGACACCAAGATCTCTCTGCTCATCTGCATTACCAAGACTTTTACCATTTGCCTCCTCTCAGCCCAGCTCTGCAGCTTATCTATGTCCCTCTGGAATCTGCAACATCCTTTAGCATTATCCACAACTCCACCAACCTTAGTGTCATCCACAAATTTACTAACCCATCCTTCTACGCCCTCATCTAGGTCACTTATAAAAATAACAAACAGCAGTAGTCCCACCCAAAACAGATCCTTGCGGTACACCATTAGTAACTGAACTCCAGGATGAACATTTCCCATCAATCACCACTCTCTGTCTTCTTTCAGCTAGCCAACTTCTGATCCAAACCGCTAATTTACCTTCAATCCCATGCCTCTGTATTTTGTGCAATAGCCTACTGTGGGGAACCTTACCAAACACCTTATTGAAATCCATATACACCACATCAACTGCTTTACCCTCATCCACCTGTTTGCCCACCTTCTCAAAGAACTCAATAAGGTTTGTGTGGCACAACATACCCTTCACAAAACTATGTTGACTATTCCTAATCAACTTATTCCCCTTTAGATGATTATAAATCCTATTTCTTATAACCTTTTTCAACACTTTACCCACAACCAAAGTAAAGCTCACTAGTCTCTAATTACCAGGATTGTCTCTACTCCCCTTCTTGAACAAGGGGACAATATCTGCTATCTTCCAGTCTTCTGGCACTATTCCTGGAGACAATGGCGACATGAAAATCAAAGCCAAAGGGTCTGCAATCTCCTCTCTGGCTTCCCAGAGAATCCGAGGATAAATCCCATCCAACCCCGGGAACTTGTCTATTTTCACACTTGCCAGAATTGCCAACACCCCCTCCTTGTGAACCTCAATCCCGTCTAATCTAATACTGTTAACTGGAACAACCGTCACCCCATCCTCACTTGTCACATGTGGATCTTCAGAGCAACTGCCAATCTCCCTCAGATGTCCATTCACTGATCTCCCTGGACAATCACCATCATTGTAACGGTTCAGATCTCTCTTCCCAGTCAAATAACGTTTACCATACAAGAAAAGTGGCTTCAACTCACCAGAGAGGCAGCCGAGACCCGGAAGCAGGTAGAGCGTAAGCTTACCTGCGTAGGTTTATTTCCCCTTTAAAAGCGCGCAGCTGAAGAACCCGAGGCACTACGGAGGTAGTGCCTCCCACCCGCCCTCCTCCTCTAACCTAATAATAAGATCCGTTGTGGTAAGGAGGTAAGTGCTGAATTTTGCTTGTTGTATTCTTTAGACCCAGTTTTGTTTTAAAATAAAGGTTAGCTTTAGAGGGATGGCAGTGAAGGCAGTACAATGTTCCTCCTGCAACATGTATGAGGTGAGGGATGCCATGGACGTCCCTGCTGATTACACTTGCAGGAAGTGCACCCATCTCCAGCTCCTCCAAGACCGTGTTAGGGAACTGGAGCTGGAGTTGGATGAACTTCGGATCATTCGGGAGGCAGAGGGGGTCATAGATCGGAGCTATAGGGAAGTAGTAACTCCAAAGATGGCAGATAGATGGGTGACAGTGAGGGGGACTGGGAGGAAGCAGCCAGTGCAGGGACCCCCTGCAGTCGTTCCCCTCAAGAACAAGTATACCGTTTTGGATACTTGTGGGGGGGACGACTTACCAGGGGTAAGTGACGGGGCTCAGGCCTCTGGCACGGAGCCTGTCCCCGTTACTCAGAAGGGAAGGGTGGAGAAGAGCAGAGCAATAATAATTGGGGACTCGATAGTTCGGGGCACAGATAGGCGGTTTTGTGGGAACGAGAGAGACTCATGTTTGGTATGTTGCCTCCCAGGTGCAAGGGTACGTGATGTCTCTGATCGTGTTTTCCGGGTCCTTAAGGGGGAGGGGGAGCAGCCTGAAGTCGTGGTCCATATTGGCACCAATGACATAGGTAGGAGGAGTGCTGAGGATGTTAGACAGGCTTTTAGGGAGCTAGGTTGGAAGCTCAGAGTTAGAACGAACAGAGTTGTTGTCTCTGGTTTGTTACCCGTGCCACGTGATAGAGAGTCGAGGAATAGGGAGAGAGAACAGTTAAATGCGTGGCTACAGGGATGGTGCAGGACGGAGGGATTTCGGTACTTGGATAACTGGGGTTCTTTCTGGGGAAGGTGGGACCTCTATAAACAGGATGGTCTGCACCTGAACCTGAGGGGCACCAGTATCCTTGGGGGGAGGTTTGCTAGTGCTCTTGGGGGGGGTTTAAACTAACTCTGCAGGGGCATGGGAACCTAGACTGTAGCTTTAGGGTGCAGGACCTGGAGTGTAGGGAGGTTAGGAATATGGCATCAATCTTAAAGGAGGGTGCCTGTAAACAGAAGAGTGGTTTGAAGTGTGTATACTTTAATGCCAGAAGTATACGAAATAAGGTAGGTGAACTTGCAGCGTGGGTTGGTACCTGGGACTTCGATGTTGTGGCTATTACGGAGACATGGCTAGATCAGGGACAGGATTGGCTGTTGCAGGTTCCAGGGTTTAAATGTTTTAGTAGGGTCAGAGGTGGGGGTAAAAGAGGGGGGGGTGTGGCTTTGCTTGTCAAAGATAGTATTACAGCGGTGGAAAGGAAGATGGACGAAGATTTGCCATCTGAGGTAGTTTGGGTTGAGGTTAGGAATAGGAGAGGTGAGGTCACCCTGTTAGGAGTCTTTTACAGGCCTCCTAATAGTCCTAGAATCGTTGAAGAAAGGATTGTGAAGATGATTCAGGAGAAGAGTGACAGTAATAGGGTGATTGTTATGGGAGACTTTAACTTTCCTGATATTGATTGGGAAAGCTATAGCTCCAGTTCGTTAGATGGGTCAGTGTTTGTGCAATGTGTGCAGGAGAGTTTCCTGACACAATATGTAGATAAGCCAACAAGAGGTGAGGCCATACTGGATTTGGTTCTGGGTAACGAACCAGGCCAGGTATTAGAACTAGAGGTAGGTGAGCACTTTGGGGACAGTGACCACAATTCGGTGATTTTTACACTCGTGATGGAGAGGGATAAGTGTGTACTACAGGGCAAGAGTTATAGCTGGGGGCAGGGAAAGTATGATGCGTTGAGGCATGACTTAGGATGTGTGGATTGGAAAAGTAGATTCCAAGGCAAGAGCGTAATTGATATGTGGAACTTGTTCAAGGAGCAACTATTGAGTGTCCTTGATAAGTACGTACCTATCAGGCAGGGAGGAAAGGGTCGTGTGAGGGAGCCGTGGTTTAATAAGGAATTGGAATCCCTTGTTAAATGGAAGAGGGCGGCCTTTGTAAAGATGAGGCGTGAAGGTTCAATAGGGGCGATTGAGAGTTATAAGGTAGCCCGGAAGGACCTGAAGAGAGAGCTAAGAGCAGCAAGGAGGGGACATGAGAGGTCCTTAGTTGGTAGGATTAGGGAAAACCCTAAGGCTTTCTATAGGTATGTTAGGAATAAAAGAATGACTAGGGTAGGAATAGGTCCAATCAAGGATAGTAATGGGAAGCTGCGTGTGGAGGCTGAAGAGATTGGGGAGGCACTGAATGAATACTTTTCGTCAGTATTCACTCAGGAACAGGACATTGTTGTCGATATGAATACTGAGGCACGAATAAGTAGAATGGATGGCTTTGAGATATGTAGAGAAGAGGTGTTGGAAATTCTGGCAAGGGTGAAAATAGATAAGTCCCCTGGGCCTGATGGCATTTATCCTAGGATTCTCTGGGAAGCAAGGGAGGAGATTGCAGAGCCATTGGCCTTGATTTTTGTGTCCTCTTTGTCTACAGGAGTAGTGCCAGAGGACTGGAGGCTAGCAAACGTGGTTCCCTTGTTCAAGAAGGGGAGTAGGGATAATCCTAGTAACTATAGGCCAGTGAGTCTCACTTCTGTTGTGGGCAAAGTCTTAGAGAGAATTGTAAGGGATAGGATTTATGCACATCTGGATAAGAATAATGTGATCAAGGATAGTCAGCATGGTTTTGTGAAGGGCAGGTCGTGCCTCACAAACCTTATTGAATTCTTTGAGAAGGTGACTAAGGAGGTAGATGAGGGGAAAGCGGTAGATGTGGTATATATGGATTTTAGTAAGGCGTTTGATAAGGTCCCCCATGGTAGGCTACTGCAGAAAATACAGAGATATGGCATTGAGGGTGAGTTGGAGGTTTGGATTAGGAATTGGCTGGCTGGAAGAAGACAGAGGGTAGTAGTTGATGGCAAAGGTTCATCTTGGAGTGCCGTCACTAGCGGTGTTCCGCAAGGATCTGTTTTGGGACCATTGCTGTTTGTCATTTTTATAAATGACCTGGAGGAAGGGTTAGAAGGTTGGGTGAGCAAGTTTGCAGATGATACGAAAGTCGGAGGAGTTGTAGACAGTGAGGAAGGATGTGGCAGGTTACAGCGGGATATAGATAAGCTGCAGAGCTGGGCAGAAAGGTGGCAAATGGAGTTCAATGTAGCTAAGTGTGAGGTGATTCACTTTGGTAAGAGTAACAAAAAGATGGGGTACTGGGCTAATGGTCGGATACTTGGTAGTGTGGAAGAGCAGAGGGATCTTGGTGTCCATGTACACAGATCTCTGAAAGTTGCCACCCAGGTAAATAGTGCAGTGAAGAAGGCATATGGCGTACTGGCTTTTATTGGTAGAGGAATTGAGTTCCGGAGTCCTGAGGTCATGCTGCAGTTGTATAAGACTCTGGTGCGGCCGCATCTGGAATATTGTGTGCAGTTTTGGTCGCCATACTATAGGAAGGATGTGGAGGCACTGGAACGGGTGCAGAGGAAGTTTACCAGGATGTTGCCTGGTATGGCAGGAAGATCCTATGAGGAAAGGCTGAGGCACTTGGGGTTGTTTTCATTGGAGAAAAGAAGGTTTAGGGGTGACTTGATAGAGGTGTACAAGATGATTAGGGGGTTAGATAGGGTTGACAGTGAGAACCTTTTTCCACGTATGGAGTCAGCTATTACAAGGGGGCATAGCTTTAAATTAAGGGGGGGTAGATATAGGACAGATGTTAGGGGTAGGTTCTTCACTCAGCGAGTCGTAAGTTCATGGAATGCCCTGCCAGTAGCAGTAGTGGACTCTCCCTCTTTATGGGTATTTAAGCAGGCATTGGATAGGTATATGCAGGATAGTGGCTTAGTGTAGGTTAGGTGTGCTTTGATCGGCGCAACATCGAGGGCCGAAGGGCCTGTACTGCGCTGTAATGTTCTATGTTCTATGTTCTATGTTCTATAAATCTGCCAGGACAAATACCTCACCTGCTACACACCACCTTTAAACAATCATCTATCAGAAGGCGTTTATTTCTCATTTGCTGTTGACTTAAATGGCAACATGCGCTTTAATGAACATCCAGAACATGCCAATATATTAAAAATAGATGTTTGCATTTGAAAAACACAACCCATCTTCAATCTCGCACCAAGTTACTTTAAAACATTAATTCCATAATCAGGAAGCTGACATTTCACCTTGCAAACATTGAGGAGTCCCACCTTGTCTCCCGGATTCTGCCATTAAGTTGAATTATTCATTTATACCTTATGGTCCAATATCTACCATTCTTTATCATTGTGGTTAATTTCAGAAATAAACTTGTGCATTTGTTTTATTACGTATTAAGGGGTGTGGGCATTACTAGGTGGGCAAGAGTCTATTGCCCTAGAAAATATGGTGGTAAGTTGTGTTCCTTGAACTGCAGTAATTCATTTGCTGTAGGTTCACTCCCAATTCTGTAAGGGAGGGAGTTCCAGGACTCTGGCCATTTCCAAGTCAGAATACTAGGTGGCTTGGATGTGTACTAGCATTCATGTTTTAAAATTTCTTGATAATAGTCCTTTAAATAAACAATTTTTGGCATTGTATGTATTATGCATTTTTTGTGAATGTCTACTAAATGATCTTCCGAAATAAACTGAACAGGTAGTCTAATAAATGAAAGTCTACGCTTATCAAGTGCATCAATAATGCTGCGTGTTGCTACTGAGGACTTTGTCCTAACTCTGGATGGTGGTGCAAAGCTGGCTATTCGAAAAGGAGACCAAATTGGTTTATATCCTCAACAACTGCATTTTGATCCAGACATCTATGAGGATCCCTTGGTAGGTAAAATATTAGCATTGCACACATTAAATTCTAAAGTGAATAATTTAAAGATTCCTGTGTATTATATTTCCAAAATGTACACTAGTGAAATATTATAATGAATCTTTATTTCAACTTTGAAAGGTGGACAAGAGACTGTGTAAAAGCCTCTCTCCATCTTGTGGTTCCACATTGGGATTTGAAGAGCCCAGCCCCTGATAGTTGGATAGGAAGTGAAAGCTTCTTCTCCACATGTGATGGGAGCCACAGTGCATGGAAACACAATGCAGGTTTAAAGTGCATGCACTGGACATGTGTCCCACATACAAACACAACAAGGCATATTTTTCAGCAAATTACCTCCTCACCAGCTGCTGATGTCAGTGCTCACAGAAGAAAATTAAGATGGATTAAAGACACAGTGATGGCATGTTTGCTGATATATGATTGTATGTAAATCTCAAAAAGCATGGCAAGTCAGGCAGCATCTGAGGAGCAGGAGAATCAACGTTTCGGGCATAAGCCCTTTAGCCTAATGAAGGGCTTATGCCAGAAATGTCAATTCTCCTGCTCTTCGGATGCTGCCTGACCTGCTGTGCTTTTCCAGCACCACACTCTCAACTCTGACCTCCAGCATCTGCTGTCCTCACTTTCTCCTTGTATGTAAATCTACATAGTGTTGTGACCCCTGTTGATGCTATTACTGGACAAGTCAGACCTCAGTTTTAAACCTGGTTTGTTAGATTGTAGTTCTATTGATTTTAACAAAGTGATATTTCACTGAAACACAAACATGTAATCCTGAAAATGCAGTTTTAACAATAAAACAGAGGTTTATTGCACAAAAGACTTGAAGAAAAAGTAGAATGAACTAAACTATTTGCTTATAATATGAATTTAAAGATTTTGAAACACATGGTAAAATCCAATCCCATTAATCCCAGCATTCCTTTACCATCCTCACACCAGGGAGAATTTCCTACTGTATCTGTGGCTTCAATTCTCTGTCTTGAGAATCTGATAGCCTCTTCGTTGAATCTTTATACAATTGAGGCAGCAACAAATAATACATTCAGAGTTTTAACCAAACACTTCTGATGTGGATCTTTATTTTTAAACTCCTTGCACTGTGGTAATGTAATTCTTAATAGTTCTAAACTATCTCAATTCTTTAATGTAGGAACAACTACTTTTCATATCCAGTTTCAGTCAACCCTTCTGCAGATCTGCTCAAACCATGGGTTTTTTTAAGCTATGGGTATTTCCTTTCAGCCATATACAATTTTTGGACCTGCTAAATGCACAAGTCTAATGCATAACTTTTTGCTTTGTTCTCCCAGACCCATTCAATAAAAACAAAAGTCCATTTCTCTCCAGGAAGTCTTTCTTTTATATTGTGTTTTAAAAGAAATCACCATGACTACAGAAATATTTCCAACCTTATCATTATTCCTCTTCACACACAGACAACCCACATGCCACTAGTTCAAAATCCAAAACAAAGACTATTAAAATAGAAAGAAATCATACACATCATAGTAGAAATATACTAGAATATATTTTGTTCACATGAGTAATGTAGTCATTTTGTGTATCTATTGCCTCCTTTAGAGCAGTCATTTCAATTAGTATTTCTTCTCCCCTTTGCAATGACAAATGATGCAATATGATGTGCACAGTCATGCTTCATGTTTGGCAGTTGTTGCTGAATGAAAGGCAGAGAGGGGCATCCACCTGCGTAGACAACAATGTGGTGATGTGTGAGAGCTCAGTCTTTATTGAGTGGTAATGTGTGTAGTGGTTTGTATTCCCAAGGCAATGTGATATGGCTGCACATGTAGCATCTGTTAGTCCATCACAAATAACTCATCAAGTGGCCAAGATCACAGAAACGTACATACTGTTTGTGCAAGATGGGTTTTACAATGTCAAGGAGATGGCTTATGATATTAAAGTCAGTGTAAAGTCTATATCTTTGGGGTGCAATCATCTCTATTCATTATCCAATGTGAGATTGTTCCATTTTCTTGGTGAGTAGGGGAGAGGACATCTGTAGTGAGATCGTCCTGAATTGAAGCTGACAGACATTAACAGTAGGGCAAACCAAGGGAATGACAGTTAGACATGACTTTCAATATTTATGGTCAAGGATGTCTCTGTGAGGCCAGGCAGGCATGATGTCAGCAATTGGGAGGGCTGTCATGAGATTTTTCTTCTTCTCCTCATACTCCTCTCCATCATCCCCAGCTGTGAATATTAGCAGCTTAGTGTACTCAATTTGCATTTCTTTTTGCAATGCCACATCATGCATGGCACAATAGATAATAATAATTCTGGACACCATCTGTGATGCAAATTGTAAAACTCTGCTAGATTGTTGAAGGCAGCAGGAACGGTATTTGAGTAATCTAATGATTTGCTCTCTGATTGCTGTTGTTGACAAGCGTTTACTATTCCCCCATGGAGCTTTGGGTATAATGTGCTGGTTCAATCAGTCACATTTTGATGGGATAACCCTTGTCATCCAGGATCCAATGATACACACGATCAAGGGCCTCAAATAACTGCTGCAGATGGGAGCTCCTTAAGGTGCAGTTATCATGAGAACTGCCTAGAAAACTAGCACATTCCTGAATAGCTCTTTTCTGTTGGTCACAGACATTTTGAATATTAAGGGGGTGAACCTCTTTCTCATTTTTAAACACAGTTGGCTGTTTCCAGGAAGCCCTAATGGCCAGGCGTATGCAGTGAACTGTACTCATAGTTGTGGGAACAATCCCGGAAATCATCTGCTGAGAAGATGCTGATGTATTTGTTGCCCTTTCTCAACAGGGCACTTATCATTTTCAGTGTGCACCTCTGCCAAAAGCTCTTCCTGCACTGTTGGATATTCCTCCATACCATGGAGACTGCACTGACCCAAGTCTCAAACTTGGACCAGGCTGGCAGGATCTGGTGATGTGACCTCCTCTGCTGGTCCTTGGGGAAGAGGATGTCCCTCCTCTGCACCCCCCTATCCATCGTGACATATGTGGTCCCTGCCCACAAAACAGGAAGCCAGTGCACCCTTCTCAGCTATGCTGAGGTGAATGTCTGCAAACATGTGGGACAACTACAGACTAACAGTGCTTGCCTGGGTGCACAATGGCCTTGTAAATATGGCACCGACACTGGGG
Source organism: Chiloscyllium punctatum (assembly GCF_047496795.1). NCBI lineage: Eukaryota > Metazoa > Chordata > Chondrichthyes > Orectolobiformes > Hemiscylliidae > Chiloscyllium > Chiloscyllium punctatum. Next base: position 145,525,497 of record NC_092743.1, on the reverse strand, counting down.
ATACTGATATATCTCAGGATATCCTGACAGCGGGGAGTACTTCTGTTATGGCAAATGGAAGAAACAGCTAATATCAGATGAAAGATGTGGTAGGTAGTAATAGAGATGGTTTGGGATGAGAGCATAAGAAAACTTACTAGACCTTGCAAAATGAAATCATCCATGAAACTCAATAAAACTGACACTTACCAAAATATGCCAAAGTTCAGTAGACATTCTTATCCAACAGAAAATACAGATTTACTGAAAAGATTTACCTAAAAGTGATTTTAAACTATTCCAAAAAGCTTATTTTTCATTTGATAGTTTAATCAATGCACTAAAACAAAGCATCATTCTTTACCATACAGGTATTTAAATATGACAGATTTATGGATGAAAATGGAAGAGAGAAGACCACATTCTACAAAAATGGTAGAAAGCTGAAATACTACCTCATGCCTTTTGGTTCTGGAACCAGTATGTGTCCTGGTCGCTATTTTGCAATCAATGAGATCAAACAATTTCTGGCTTTGTTGCTGTGTTATTATGACATGGAGCTGCTTGATGCCTCAGCACCTATTCCACTGCTCGACAACTCAAGGGTTGGATTTGGAATTCTGCAACCTTCACATGATATTCAGTTTTGTTATCGTCTGAAATAATAATGGTATAGTGACTCCACAGAAGGCTGAAATTTAAAATGTCTCCTTATAGAAACACAGCTTTTCCCTATTAATTCCTAAATGAAAATAACAACTCAACATTAAAAAAATTAAGGCACAAAGGAGACCAAAAAATAATAATCTCACCTAATCCCAGTTTTTAACTCTTGGTTTGCAGCTCTGTCAAGTACGGCACATTGTAGCCAGATATCTTTTCAACACAATGTGAGCTTCTGCCTTTAGCACACTTTCAGGCAATGTCTTCCAAGCTCCCACCATCCTCTGGTGCCCTGTGAATCCTCAGCGCCCTGTGAATCCTACCTCCAATGACCTTAAAGCTGGTTATTGATCTCTCTGCTAAGAGATGTAAATTATTCAGATCCATTCTAGCTGGGGCCTTGATAATTTCATACACCTGAATGTCATCTTCCCTCACCTTCTTTTCCTCCAAAGAACATGACTCCAGCCTATCCAATGTTTCCTATTAGTTAAAAATCACCATTCCTAGCAAACATTATTGTGAATGCCCTGTGTATCCTCTCTGACAATAATAGCTGTGTGCATTATTCTAACTGTGGCTCAACTACAACTTTATACTGGTCTAGCATAACCTCCTTGCTTTTATGCTTTATGTATTAGTTAATAAAGGGAGGTCTTCCATGTACAAGCATACAAATCATACAACACCAAGTTAAAGTCCAACAGGTTTATTTGGAAGTACAAGCTTTCAGAGTGTTGCTCCTTTGTCAGGTAACTTGTACTTCCAGATAAACCTGTTGGACCATAACCTGGTGTTGTGTGATTTTTAACTTTGTACACCCCAATCCAACACTGGCAACTCCAAACCATAACCTTATCAAAAGTTGTTCTAAAATTCACATAGATGACATTGAATCAACTGCCTTCATTGACCCTCTTTTGTGTTCAGAGCATTTTAACCAAGTTGACCAGTTACAATGTTTTTTTAAGCTTCCCTCCTTCTGCAATGTCTGCATCATCCCCTCGTTTGTGAAGAGGAAATCATTTCTTCGTCATATGCCTACAATCCACACAATGGATGCCTTTTTAGTCTCAAATAGGCCCTCCTTGTATTCTGTCTATAATATGTCTTTGGGTTTTCCGTGATTTTGTTGACTGTTTTTCTCATGCCCTTGCTTTGTTTTTCTAATTTCCTCTGCACTTTCTGTACTCCTTCAGCTATTCTGTAGTAATTCTGCAGCTTAGGAATGTAACAAATATTCCTTTGCTTACCCTTTTCCTACCCTGAATGCTGTTTGACAGATCTAGATTTGAAAGTCCCGTCTTTATTCTTTGTAGGAATATTTTTGTTATGAATTCTTTATATTTCCTCCTTGAATCTCACCGATTACTTTTCCATTTCTTTACCTTCAAGTCGCAATTTCCTATTCATTTTTGTTAAATTACATAGTGGTTTTAGTAAAATTGACATTTCCCATTATTATTATTATTTAATGTTTTTTTTAGGATTCCCTGGCAAGGCCAGTATGTGTTTCTCATCCCTGTTTGCTCTTGAATTGAAAGCCTGGCAGTTTAGTGTTAACCACATTACAGATTAGATTACTTACAGTGTGAAAACAGGCCCTTCGGGCCAACCAGTCCACACCGACCTGCTGAAGCGCAACCCACCCAGACCCATTCCCCTACATTTACCCCTTCACCTAACACTATGGGCAATTTAGAATGGCCAATTCACCTAACCTGCACATTTTGGATTGTGGGAGGAAACTGGAGCACCCGGAGGAAACCCACGCAGACACGGGGAGAATGTGCAAACTCCACACAGTCAGTCGCCTGAGGCGGGAATTGAACCCGGGTCTCTAGCGTGGTGAAGCAGCAGTGCTAACCACTGTGCCACCATGCCGCCCACATTATTGAGAGTCTGGAGTCACATGTAAACCAGACCAGCTAAGGATGGCAAATTTTCTCTCCTGAAGACCATGAGTGAACCAGATAGGTTTATATGACAATTTATGATAGTTTTATGACACCATTACTGAGACAAACTTTATATTCAAGATTTATTAATTGATTTTAAATTTCACTCATTGCCATGGTGGAATTGGAACTCATGTCTCTATAGAGTTACACCATAAGATAATAAGATACAGGTATAGAATTAGGCAATTTGGCCCATCAAGTCTGCTCAGCCATTCTGCTGATATGTTTCTCAAACCCATTCTACTGCCTTCTCCTATCGCTCTTGAGCCCTTTACTAATCAAGAACCTATCTATCTCTGACTTACAGATGTTCAATGACTTGGTCTCCACAGTCTTCTGCAGGAATGAGTTCCACAGATTCAGCACCCTCTGCCTGAAGAAATTCCCCCTCGTCTCAGTTCGAAAGGGTTGTCCCTTAGTCTGAGGCTGTGCCCTTGGATCCTCATCACTCTTATGAGTGGCAACATCTTCTCCATGTCCACTCTATCTAGGCCTCTCAGTATTCTGTAAGTTTCAATCAGGTTCCATCCACCTCCCCCCACCCTCCACAACTGATCCTTCTAAATTCCAACATGTTCAGAATCTTCAGCTGCTCCTCAGATGACAACCTATTCATTCCAGGAACCTCCTGTGGACCTCCTCCAAGGTCACAATATCTTTCTTTAGATGTAGGGCCCAAAACCGCTCACAATATTCCAAATGTGGTCTGACCAGAGCCTTTTACAGCATTAGCAGTACATCCCCACTCTTGCAGAACATTGAACACAGAACCTGACAGCACAGTACAGGCCCTTCAGCCCTCAATGGTGCGCCGACCTGTGAAACCAATCTGAAGTCCATGTTTATCCAAAGACCATTTAAATGCCCTTAATGTTGGCGAGTCTCCTACTGTTGCAGGCAGTACATTCCAAACCCTTCCTACTCTCTGAGTAAAGAAACTACCTCTGTCATCTGTCCTATATCTATCACCTCTCAATTTAAAGTTATGTCCCCTTGTGCTGGCCATCACCATCTGAGGAAAAGGGCTCTCACTGTCCACCCTATCTAACCATCTGATTATCTTATATGTCTCAGTTAAGTCACCTCTCAACCTTCTTCTCTCCAACGAAAACAGCCTCAAGTCCCTCAGCCTGTCCTCATAAGACCTTCCCTCCAGACCAGGCAACATCTCCTTTGATTCTGGATTAGTGGTGCTGGAAGAGCACAGCAGTTCAGGCAGCATCCAAGGAGCTTCAAAATCGACGTTTCGGGCAAAAGCCCTTCATCAGCCCTTCATATGCCTTCTTAACAACCCTATCAACCTGGGTGGCAACTTTCAGGTATCTATGGACATTTACACCAAGATCTTTCTGCTCATCTACTCGATCAAGAATCTTACCATTAGCCCAGAACTCTTTATTCCTGTTGCTCCTTCCAAAGTGAATCACCTCTCACTTTTCCACATTAAAATCCATTTGCCACCTCTCAGCCCAGGTCTGCAGCTTGTTTATGTGCCTCTGTAACCTGCAACCCCCTTCAGCACTATCCACAATGCTGACCTTAGTGTCATCTACAAATTTACTAGCCCATCCTTCTATGCCCGCATATAGGTCACTTATAAAAATGACAGACAGCAGTGGACCCAAAACAGATCCTTGCAGTATACCACTAGTAACTGAATTCCAGGATGAACATCTCCCATCGACCAATACCCTCTGTCTTCTTTCAGCTCACCAATTTTTGATCCAAACCACTAAATCACCCTCAATCCCATGCCTCAGTATTTTTTTGCAATGGCCTACCATGGGGAACCTTATCAAAAGCCTTATTGAAATCCATATACACCATGTCAACCGCTTTACCTTCATCCAGCTGTTTGGCCACCATCTCAAAGAACTCAATAAGGTTTGTGTGGTACAACATAGCCTTTACAAAACTGTGTTGACTATCCCTAATCAACTTATCCCTTTCAAGATGATTGTAAATCCTATCTCTTATAACCTTTTCCAACACTTTACCCACAACCGAAGTCAGGCTCACTGGTCTACAATTGCCAGGGTTGTCTCTACTCCCTTTCTTGAACAAGGGGCAACATTTGCTATCCTCCAATCTTCTGGTACTATTCCTGTAGACAATGACGACATAAAGATCAAAGCCACAGGGTCTGCAATCTCCTTGCTTGCTTCCCAGAGAATCCTAAGAAAAATCCCATCCGGCCAAGGGGACTTATCTATTTTCACACTTTCCAGAATTACTACACCTCCTCTTTGTAAACCTCAACCCCCTTCTAGTCTAGTAGCCTGAATCTGAGTGTTCTCATCAACAACATTGTCAGCTTCCAGTGTGAATACTGATGAAAAATATTCCTTTAGTGCTTCTCTATCTCCTCTGACTCCATGCAAAACTTCCCACTACTGTCCTTGATTGGCCCTAATCTAATTTTATTCATTCTTTTATTCCTGTCACACACACCGATAAAAAACTTTAGGGTTTTCCTTGATCCTAGCTGCCAATGACTTCTCATGTCCCCTCCTGGCTCTTCTTAACTCTCTCTTTAGGTCCTTCCTGGCTAACTTGTAACTCTCAAGTGCCTTACTGAGCCTTCACATCTCATCTTTACATAAACCTTCTTCTTCCTCTTGACAAGCGATTCAACTTCTTTAGTAAACCACGGCTCCTATGCTCGACAGCTTCTTCCTTGCCTGACAGGTACATACTTATCAAAGACACGCTGTTCCTTGAATAAACTCCACATTTCAATTGTGCCCATCCCCTGCAGTTGCCTTTCACAATCTGTGCATCCTAAATCTTGCCTAATCACATCATAATTTCCTTTCCCCCAGCTATAACTCTTGCCCTGCAGTATATACCCATCCCTTTTCATCGTTAAAGTAAACATAACCAAATTGTGGTCACTATCACCAAAGTGCTCACCTACCTCCAAATCTAACACCTGACTGGGCACATTACCCAGAATCAAATTCAATGTGGCTTCACCCCTTGTTGGCCTGTCTACATACTGTGTCAGGAAATCCTTCTGCACCCATTGGACAAAAACTGACCCATCTAAAGTACTTGAACTACAGTATTTCCAGTCGCTATTTGGAAAGAAAAAGCCCCCAGAACAACTACTCTGTTACTATTGCTCCTATCCAGGATCATCTTTGCTATCCTTTCCTCTCCAGCTCTGGAACTATTTGGAGGCCTGTAGAAAACACCCAACAGGGTGACCTCTCCTTGTTTCTAACCTCAGCCCATACTACCTCAGTAGACGGGTCCTCAAATGTCCTTTCTTCCACCGTAATACTGTCCTTGATTAAAAATTCCACACTACCCCCTCTTTTACCACCTTCCTGTTCTTACTGAAACATACCCCAGAACCTGCAACAACCATTCTTGTCCCTTATATTCTAGATCTCTCAAAATGAATGCTGACATTGCACTTGCGTATCTAACTCCCAACAGAATCTGAATGTCTGCCCAAAGAGAATCCTGAGGTAGGACTCCCTTTGTGATTCAAATTTCCATAGCCTATCCTCACTCACAAATTAGTTTATGCCTCTACTCTTCCTAACAAAGTGCTTAACCTCACTCTTTCTGCCATTGTATTCTATCTGCCACTTATTTGGCCAGCTACCTCGGCTGTCCAAATCCTTCTGCAGCCTTCTCACTTGCTCAACACTTTCTGTCCCTCCACCTATCTGTGTCATCTGCAAAATTAACCAGGGCATCTAGATTACTAATCCAGTGACTCCCCTTAAGTTCTGTGATTACTTCTGTTACTTCTGGTATGTACTGTTCTTTTTGTATGGCTACCTTAAATTTAACTGTAGTTTGATTATGACCACCCTCCAAAATGCTTTCCCAGTCATATCATTATCACGTGTCCAACTTCATTCACTAAAGCTAGGCCTGGAACTGTCCTATCTCTTCTTGGGTTTTTTTTTGATTGACTGGCTAAATAAAAGACAATTCTTCACCCTTTTCCTTTTGCACTGTCATTCATCCCAGTAAATGTTTGGATAGCTGAAGTCCCCTATTATTATTAGCCTTGTTTCTGTATTTCTCAGGAATTTCCCTTCATATTTGCTCCTCTATCTCCCTCTGGTCGGAATTGTACATTATAGTCTCAGCAACGTGATTGTCCTGTTTTATACTTTAATTCAAACCGTGTGGTCATATTTGATTAGCCCATTGTCATATCATCTTTCATTCCATTTATGAATATCTTGTTATTGTTCATGGGATGTGCATGTTGCTGCATAAGATAGCATTCATTGTTCATTCCTAATTGTCCAGAGGGCATTTAAGAGTCAACAAATGGATGTTGGTCTGGAATCACACACAGATCAGGTCAGGTAAGACTGGCAGATTAATTTCCCTAAAGGATATTAGTGGCCTGGATGAGTTTTTAGAACAATCAATGTAGTTACGTAGTGGCCATTAGAGTTTTTATTCCAGATTTCTAATGAATTCAAATTCATCATCCAATATGGTGAGATTCAAACCCATGTCGCCCGAACATCAGCCTAAGGTTCTGGATTATTAGTCCAGTGGCATTACCTTGACTGTCACCTCCTTCATTGTTTGTTTAACCATACACTCACCCAACCATTTTATTCCTCTCCCTGTCCCATCTAAAAACTGAAAACTCTGTAACTAGGACTGTTTAGCTGTATTTCTACCACTCTGAAAGAAACGTTTTAGTTAGATAATTTGGCATATATGCGTTCATACCTTTAGTTCCCATCCCAAGCCATTGTGAATTGTTTTTATTATAATAAGTCAATTTTTTTAAAAATGCGGCAATTAGGTCCATCAAACTTTTTAAAACATTTACAGCCAATTGATATTAGATTAAATTTGTGTTTCTACCATGAAATGTAACTTTTCTATGATTACATTGGATGTATCACACAGAAACTGTCTATTTGACTCAAGTAGCACATACAAGTGTTAATGCTTCACTTGAGCTGCCACTCATCCTTCCACATCTAAATCTATTCATATAGTTCTCTATTCCTTTCCCCATAATATGTATGTTTAGCTTTCTGTTAACATATCTATCTTTTTACTTCAACCTCCGCCTACGATAGCAAGTTCCACGTTTTCACCACTCTTTCGGTAAAGAAGTTTCTTCTGAATTCCCTATTGGATTTCTTGGTAATTATCTTACATTGATGACATCTCGTTATGCTCTTCCCCAAAAGATGAAACATCTATCCACGCTGTCAAAACATCTCATATTTTTAAAGATCTAGATAAAATGTCTTCTTGACATGTAACCCACAAATTTCAGATTCATCCTTGTGAGTTTTCTCTTCACCCACTCCATTGCCTCTGCATCCTTTTTATAATTTGGTGAACAGAAGTATACTTACTCTTTAATGTGTTCTAATTAAGGTTAGATGGAGATTTAGCTAGATCGTCCTTACTATTCAATTATATCCAAGAGTGTAATGCTGAAAAAGCACAGTAGGTCAGGCAGCATCCTAGGAGCAGGAGATTCAACGTTTCCGGCATTAGCCCTTTATCAGGAATGAGGTTTATGGGCTGGGGGGCTGAGAGATAAATGGGAGTCGGGGTGGGGTTGGGGGGGAAGGTAGCTGAGAATGTGATAGGTAAATGGAGGTAGGAGAGAAGGTGACAGCTAGAAGAGGAGGGTGATGAAGGGCTTATGCCCAAAATGTCGATTCTCCTGCTCCTTGGATGCTGCCTGACCTGCTGTGATTTTCCAGCACCACACTCTTGACTCTGATCTCCAGTATTTGCAGTCCTCACTTCCTCCTATTCAATTATATCCCTCAAGAAACAAAACCTACTGCTTGCTTTGTTCTTTGCTAACTTATGGCAGACCTTTAGTATTTGGTATATTTGTGCTGCAAAGTCCCATTTTTCCTGTTCTCCATCAAGATTTTCCATTTCCAAGAAATTAACCATCTCTCTACTTGTCCGACCAAGATGTGTTACAACACATTTATCTCTACTGAATTTTACTTGCCAAATATATATCCATTCTACATGTTTATTAATATACTCCTATAATGTGTTACAGCTCTCCTCAGATTTGACCATGCCCCCAATTTGGTATCATTTCCAAATTTATAAATTGTATTTTGGATTTCAATGTCCAAATTGTTAATCTAAGTTCTGAAGAGCAATTGTCCCAGCATTAAGTTTTGTGAACACCATCTCACACCTCTGCAACTCTGAATAACTACCCTTTACTTCTATTCTCTGCTTTCAGTCTTGTAGCCAGCTAGCAATCCATTCTTCCAAGTCTCTCTGTCTCCACTTCTCTGATGTTTTTCATTAGTCTATTAAGGGGTACTAATTGAAAGGTTTTTGAAAATCTAGATAAATTACATCAAATGTAGTGGGATTGGCTATCCTTTCGGTATCTCCTCAAGAATGTATCACAGTTGGTCAATTATTGAGATATCACGAATCTCAATGGAAAGTCCTAACAGTAATGTACATAAGGGTCTTATTTTGATGACAACCATTTTTTAAAGTTAAAGAAATATAATTACTTGGAAAAATTTTACAAAAGTTGCACTTTACTGAGTTAGGCAATGGAACATGTAGGTAGGGTAGGAAGTAGAGTGAATTTTCACCACATAACCAAATTGGTGATGATGGCAACACACACACCCATGCACACAATCAGAGTCCATGTAGATCTGCTAAGCCTTACCTTCAAATATGTTTACTGACTTGTTAAAAATTAGTTTGTCAGTTGTGGACTTATGTGACTTTCGGTCCCAGTTGAGAGTACTAAAATTGTAGACTGGATTTTAAAGTAAATAGAGAAGGCTAATTTTTTAATGGAATGTGTTTTACCAACTGTTTCTTGCTACTTCAATGTCATAGTATACCTAGATTCTCCATCTAAGAACGAGAACAACAATATTTAGTATATACTGCTAGGACTGTCAACAAGCTAACGAGTGGTGATCAGATACTTCATCGCATAAATTACCTATTACTCCTGACTGATGTTGTTGTGATACACAACTGTTGTGAGAAAGCTAGGAAGAAATACAGATTAAAATATGAATGCTTGAAAATTTTGCATTTTAAGCTCTGAAACAGTTTGAAACACCTGTATTCATGAATGCTTTTAATTTTTACTGCACAGCAAGTGTATGGACCTTTGACTTACATTAATTATTATGTATGCTTTATTCAATAAGGTAATTGTAAGGTAATGGTAAGCATTAAATTATGTGTGTCTTAACATATGAAATAGCTCAGTATCATTTATTGCTTATTTCCTTCCATATACCCTTTGGCAGCTCAATGGTAGAACTTGGATTTGTGTAGCTAATTTCTTGTATTCAATTCCATGAGCAGTACATCCCAAAATGGCAGCAAACTAATAGATTGTAGGCTCCAGCCATTTCCTTTACTTCTTCCTTTCCTTTTGTGTTTCTTTTTTCTCTACTTTATTTTCAGCGATATCCTGAATTCCTGATGTCCCAGCTTCAGCGCAGAATCAGACTCTCGGCCTCAATGCAGACCCAGCAAAGCGTCCTCTTGCCCCAGTGTCGTGGTTCCCTTGTCCAACGTAGCAATCTCCCAGCTGAATGTGGTGGTCGCTTGGCCAGTGTGAAGGTCTTTTGGTGGCAAGTAGCAGTCTCCTAGCTGCCCAGTGCGACCTCAGCGTGGACTTCCAACCTTGAGGCGATTCCAGAGTAGTCTTCCAGCCTCAAGAGCCTCAAGGCTTGGTGTGGAGTGGAGGATAGGTGCCAGCATGGACTGGGTTGGAAGGATTATTAGTGTACGTATGGAACAGGCTGCCAGAGGAGGTAGGTAATGAATAGGATGGGTTTCGGAGATATGGGCCAAATGCTGGCGAATGGGACTGCATTAATTTAGAATATTTGGTCAGCATGGGTAAATTGGACTAAAGGCTCTGTTTTCTTGCTGTACAGCCCAGTGACTCTACCTGTAATGCTAGACTTTTTATTTCTTTATTTTTTTCTAATTTTAATTCCTAAGAACCTGAACTGAAGAATCTGTACCTCTGTACCTTGTACCCAAGATGGTGCCGTAAGTCGCTACTTAAAGACTTTTCACTGTACCCATGTCATTACATGACAATAAAGCTGATCTTAAAACTAAATTATCATGACATAGAAAACTCATGAAAAACTGGAAATTTGTGTAATCAAAGCAAATTGCAATGTCAGGGTGATAACTGGACGTAAGATTTTTTTTCCAATGAATCAAAGTTTCTTATTTATATTTTTCATTGATTTCTATTAAAATACTTTGATCCAGAAAATCTAATTTCTCAACGTGCAACTTGTTGAAGAAGTAATTAAATAATCAAGGAAGTTGGCTCTACAAAACTTAAAAGTGATAACTCAGCGTCACTATCTAAGTTATGTAGATTTTGAAAGAATGTAGTTAAGTACTGAGCAAGTTTATCCAGAGTACCTGAACATTTGGATTTGAAAGTTCCAGGTACAATCTTGATTGTGCCATGTTGACTTACCATAGCTTGGGCTATTTTAGTTTGATTCTCAGAAGGCTGGAATAGAAAATAATTTTTTTTTAAATGATCAAGGTTTCTTCCTCTGATCCTAAAACTCCTGGTGAAACTTCATTCAAGTCCATATAGAGCAAGGACTGGATGATTAACTGGAATCCCTCAGAGGAGGTACTGGATGTCCTGAAATGCATAAAGATGGATAAATCCCCAGGGCCTAATCGGGTGTACCCTAGAACTCTGTGGGAAGCTAGGGAAGTGATTGCTGGGCCCCTTGCTGAGATATTTGTTTCATTGTTTCACAGGTGAGGTGCTGGAAGATGGAGGTTGACTAGTGTGGTGCCACTATTTAAGAAAGGTAGTAAGGAAAAGCCAAGGAACTGTAGACTGGTGAGCCTGACATTGGTGGTGGGCAAGTTGTTGGAGGGATTTATATGTATTTGGAAAGGCAAGAACTGATTAGGAATAGTCAGCATGGCTTTGTGTGTGGGAAATTATGTCTCACTAACTTAATTGCATTTTTTGAAGAAGCAACAAAGGATTGATGAGGACAGAGTGGTGGACATGATTTACATTGACTTCAGTAAGGCGTTTGATAAGGTTCCTCATATAGGGAAACTAGTCATTTGGATACAGAACTGGCTCGAAGGTAGAAGACAGAGGGTGCTGACGGAGGGTTGCTTTTCAGACTGGAGGCCTGTAAGTAGTGGTGTGCCAAAAGGATCAGTGCTGGATCCACTGCCTTTCATCATTTATATAAATGATTTGGATGTTAACATAGGAGGTACAGTTAGTAAGTTTGCAGATGACACCAAAATTGGAGGTGAAGTAGACAGTGAAGGAGTACAATGGGATCTTGATCAGATGGGCCAATGGGCCGAGGAGTGGCAGATAGAGTTTAATTTAGATAAATGTGAGGTCCTGCAAGGCAAATTTGAAAGGCAAATCAGAACAAGACTTATACACTTAGTGATAAGGTCCTAAGGAGTGTTGCTAACGAAAGTGACTTCATTTCATAAAGTTGATGGGCTGGAAATTATGGAAAACATTAAGATTGATAAGTCCCCAGGGCCAGACCAGATTTATCCTAGGCTGCTCCGGGAAGCGAGGCAGGAGGTTAGCCTATCTGCTGGCAAGGATATTTGCCTTCTTACTCTCCAAGGGAGTCGCACTAGAGGATTGAAAGGAGGTGAATGTTGTTTCTCTTTTCAAGAAGGGTAATAGGAAAATCCCTAGCAATTACAGACCACTCAGTCTTACATCTGTGGACAGCAAAGTTTTGGAAAGAATTCTGAGGGGTAGGATTTATGACTATTTGGCAAAGCATAGCGTGATTAAAGGCAGTCAGCATGGCTTTGTGAGGGGGAGGTCATACCTCACAAATCTTATTGAGTTCTTTGAGGAGTTGACGAGACAGGTTGACAGAGGTTGAGCAGTGGACGTGGTGTATATGGATTTCAGCAAGGCATTTGATAAGGTTCCCCATGGTAGGTTCATCATAAAGTCAGGAAGTATGGGATACAGGGAGATTTGGCTGTCTGGTTTCAGAATTGACACGCTGACAGAGGACAGAGTGTGGTTGTAGATGGAAAGTATTCTGCCTGGAGGTCAGTGTTGAGTGGGGTCCCACAGGGCTCTGTTCTTGGGTCTCTGCTCTTTGTAGTTTTTATAAATGACTTGGATGAGGAGGTTGAGGGGTGGGTTAGTAAATTTGCAGATGACACAAAGGTTGGAGGTGCCGTCGATAGTATAGAGGGCTACTGCAGGCTGCAGCACGACATAGAGAGGATGCAGAGCTGGGCTGAGAAATGGCAGATGGAGTTCAACCTGGATAAATGTGAAGTGATGTATTTTGGAAGGTCGAATTCAAATGCTTAATATAGGATTAAAGACAGGATTCTTGGCAGTGTGGAGGAGCAGAGGGATCTGGGTGTGAAAGTACATAGATCCCTCAAAGTTGCCACCCAAGTGGATAGGGTTGTTAAGAAAGCATATGGTGTTTTGGCTTTCATTAACAGGGGGATTGAGTTTAAGAACTGCGAGGTTCTGCTACAGCTCTACAAGTCCCTGGTGAGACCACACTTGGAATATTGCGTTCAGTTCTGGTCGCCCTACTTTAGGAAAGATACAGAGGCTTTGGAGAGAATGCAAAGAAGATTTACCAGGATGGTGCCTGGACTGGAGGGCTTGCTTTATGAAGAAATGTTGAATAAGGTTGGACTTTTGTCTCTGGAGAGAAGGAAGAAGAGAGGAGACCTGATCGAGGTGTACAAAATAATGAGTGGAATGGATAGAGTCAATAGCCAGAGACATTTCCCCAGGGCAGGATTGACTGGTACCAGGAGTCACAGTTTGAAGATATTAGGAGGAAGGTATAAAGGAGACGTCAGAGGTAGGTTCTTTACGCAGAGAGTTGTGAATGCATGGAATGCGTTGCCAGCTGTGGTGGTGGAAGCAGAGTCATTGGGGACATTTAAGCGACTGCTGGACATGCACATGGAGAGCAGTGAATTGAGGGGTGCGTAGGTTAAGTCATTATATTTTACATTAGGATTGAACCTTGGCACAACATCATGGGCCAAAGGGCCTGTTCTGTGCTGTACTTTTCTATGTTCTATGTTCCAAAGTGATCTTGGAGTGCAGGTTCATAGTTCCTTGAAAGTAGAGTCTCAGGTAGACAGGATAGTGAAGAAGGCTTTTGTATGCTTTCCTTTATTGGCCAAAGCATTGAGTGTAGGAGTTGGAAGGTCACATTGTAGCGGTACAGGACATTGGTTAGGCCACTTTTGGAATATTGTGTGCAATTCACGGTCTCCCTCCTATCGGAAGGATGTTGTGAAACTTGAAAGGGTTCAGGAAAGATTTACAAGGATGTTGCCAGGGTTGGAGGATTTGAGCTGTAGGGAGAAGCTGAGTGCGCTGGGGCTGTTTTCTCTGGAGTTTTGGAGGTTTATAAAATTATGAGGGGTGTGGATAGGATAAATAGACAAGGTCTTTTCCCTGGGTTGGGGGAGTCCAGAACTAGAGGGCATAGGTTTAGGGTGAGAGGGGAAAGATTGATAAGGGACCTGAGGGGCAACATTTTCACATAAAGGGTGGTGCGTGTATGGAATGAGCTGCCAGAGGAAGTGGTGGAGACTGGTACAATTACAGCATTTAAAAGGCATCTGGGTGGGGACATGAATAGGAAGGGTTCAGAGGGATATGGGCCAAATGCTGGCAAATGGGAACAGTTACTTTAGGATATCTGGTCAAACTTATCAAGTTGGACTGAAGAGTCTGTTTCCATGCTGTACATTTCTTTGACTCGATGGACTCTATTACTCAACACAATTCGCAGCTTACTTGGTGAAGTAGCCCATGCAGCATTCAGATTTGAACTGATAAGTGGCGAGTAACATTAATGCCACACAAGTCCCAAACTTGAATCTAATTATCTCACTCACATTCAATGGTATTACCATCTCTGAAATCCACAATGAACACCTTGGTGGCTACCACTGATCAGAAGCTTAACTGGGCATGCCATATAAATACTGTAGCTGCAAAAGCCAGTCAGAGACTAGGAATCGTGTAGCAAGTAACTCAGTTCCTGAATTCAAAAGTCTGTCCCCTACCAACAAGGCACAATTTAGGAGTGCAATGGAATATTCTCTACCGGTTTGAATGAATGCAGCTTCACCAACAGTTATGACACCATCCAAGGCAAAGCAGCCTGGCATCTCACCCATCACTGTCATTCTGTCCACCAGCAAACCATAACAGCAGTAGGGTATGGCAATACAAGATGCAGTGTAAGGACTCGGTAAGGGTCCTTCGACAGCACTTTCTAAATCTGCTTAAAAGGACATGGGCAGCACATACCTAGGAATGCCACCTCCTGCAGTTCCCCTTCATTCTTAATTAGAGCCACATTACAGTTCCTTTCCAATGTCGGGTTAGGATACTGCAATTCAATTCCTGATATTGCTGTGGACACGCTTACACTGCAGTGATCGGCATGATTCATGAAGGCGGCACTTCGCCGTCCTCTCAAGGGTAGCTTGGGACGGACGGCGGGTGCTGGCCTAGATAGCGCGGCCCGCATTCTGGGACGGATTAATACATGGGGTCGGTCCGCTGGACCTCACAGGCTGGGGGTTCTCTGGTTGGGCCGGGTCGGCGGCCCCACTCGGGGGGCCCTGGCCGGTGGGTGCGGCGAGGGGTATCTGCTGGCGCGGCGTTGCCCGTGGGTCCCGGTCCCGGTCCCGGTCCCGGTCCTACCCCCACTGCTGCTGCCTGGGACTCACCTTGGGGACCCTCCCCAACAGGCCTGCCCCCACCACGTCTGCAACCAAGGACTTGCCAGAGGCCTGCTTTCCACCACCGCTGCCTGGGACTCGCCTCGGGCCCCTCCCCACAACCTCCACCACTGCTGCCTGGGGCACGTCAACATCCAGCAGCAGAGTATGGCGAGCCCAAAGGTTGCGGGGCCCAGCCACACCTACGCCGGGGTAGCTGCTGCCTTAGGCTCGGCTGTCCCAACCCTGGCCGCAACCCAAACCCCCTTCAGGCACCTGACTAAATGCCTGGGGGTAAAGGCCTATCCCCACCCCCAACATGACCATCGAGGCCTGCAGCAAGGCCATGGCTAGTGTGGTCGGCCCACTGGCCATCGTCGCTGCGGCCCGAATGTATGGGAAGGCCGTATTTTTCCTAAAGACCGAGCAGGCGGCCCACCTGGCCGTGGAGAGGGGGCTCACTGTGGGCGGGACACATTTGCCCATCGATCCTTTGGAGGTTATGGCCCAGAGGGTCGTGATCTCCAACGTCCCGCCCTTCATTGCCAGCGAGCTCCTTCTTTCCCACCTCACCACCTTGGGGGAGATCCGGTCGGGGATCCAACCGCTCCTGCTCGGTCTGAAGGACCCCGCCCTCCGACACATCTACTCCTTCCGACGCCAGGTGTTCATTTGCCTGGCCCGGGAGGAGGTCACGGAGGGCTCCTTTACCCTCCTCCACGAGGGCGTGGCCTACCACGCCTTCTGGACGGCGGACGGCGTGCGGTGCCACCTGTGCCGCGAGGTGGGGCACATTAGAAAAACCTGCCCCACCCAGAAGGCTGCCCAGCCCTTGCCAATGGCTGATGGTGGTGCCGCTGCACCCACTCCCCCTCCCCCGAGGTCAACACCACAGGCCCCGGCACCAGAGGCTACCAATGCGGGGAGGAAAGGGAGGATGATCAGGATCCAGCCGGCCAGAAGGTGGCGAAGAAGACGTGACGCGTAAGGCCAGCCCACGGGGAGACCACCCTATCCCCTTCCCCGACACCCAGCCCTGGCACAACAATGCCCCTGCGGCCGTGCCAACGTCGCCCCGGCACGGGAACTCTGACCCCCAAACCCGTACCTGATCCTGGTCCCACTGACACCACATCCACTCCCCACACCGATAGAGAAACCCCTGAGGCTTCAACGCCTGCCCCTGGCCAGGGGGCCCCTGAGGCAGAGGCTGAGCCCCGCCCCGCCCTAGCATAACCTGGAGGGAACCACCGCTGCCCGACCTCGTGCAGCAACCGTGTCTCCGGGCCCCGGAGAGGGAACTGTGTCCCTGCCCCGCCCTCTGTCACCTGATAAACCAGGGGCAGGACAGGGAGTGACACGGCAGGCCCACCCCACCCTGGCCACGCCCCCTGTCTTCCCCCAGCTAATCATATTCTGGGAAAGGCTGGGGGGAGGGACCTCGGGCCCCATAACCACCAAGGTGGGCGGGGAGGGGGAGGGGCTTCCTCAACCATGAGGGCCGTGGTGCAGGCGACGACAGAGGACCCTTTAATGGGTCGCCAAGCGGCGGAGGGGAGGAAGGTGTTATCCTCGCTCCTCCCTCCCAGACTGTTTTTCTGGGGGCCTTGGCCCTGGGGATGACTTATTCCTCGAGGAGCCAGGCGTCCCGGTGTCGGGAGAGGAGCGGGGCCCCGAGCCAGGTCGCGACGTTCCGCCTTCAGACCTTGCGGCGATACCTTTACGTCGAGCCTCCTCCTAGGTGGTGCGCCCTGGCGACGTATTTTTTCCGCCAGGTGCGTAACCTCAACTACGACACGCAGCTCCTGTTCGTCGACCGTGACGGTTTGGAGGTCGCCCTCAAGGTGCTGCCTGTCTTTTACCAGGACCTGATCACTGTCTGGAACATGGTCGAATCGCGTCGCGCCTACCCTCCGGCTGGAGTAGCGGCTGTCGTCAGGGAGCCGTTGCTCAGGAATCCGCACCTCCGTACTCGCGGGTTCGAGTGGCTGTCGGAGGGGAGGGCGGTGGCGGCGAGGGCGACCAGGGTCGGGGACGTGCTGGGTGCCGGCGGCCTGGGCTGGACGCTGCCGCAGGACATAGCTAGCAGGGCAGCGGTAGACGTCCGGTACGTGGCCACCGCCATCCGACGCCTTAAAACGGCGGTGCTCGGACCCGACGTAGTGCACCGGTTGGAGGACGCTCAGGTGTGCGGTGGGATCCCGTCCGCGCTCACCCCGGCCCGGACGGAATTTCACATTGGCCCCAAGGTCCCGTACTTCCCGCGGGAGCCTGTGCCCCACAACCTGAGCCGCCTCCGGAATTTTAATTTTGTTCCTTTTCAAGGATATAAAAAGGAAGGCCCTGTATCGACTGCTGCTGCACACCGTCCACCTCTTCTCCCTCATCCACCGTCCGGACACGCCTTGGCGTGCCCATTTGCCACCGGGCGGTGGAGATCCCCAGTGGAGGGCTCTCTACGTGGGAGTCCTCCCCCTTTCTCTTGGGGATCTGGGATGGAGGGTGCTGCACGCAGCAGTCCCCTGTAACCACAGATTGCGGTGGTTCACGGACTCCCAGCCCAACTGCTTGTTCTGTGGCGCTGTGGAGTCCGTGGACCATGTATATATTGGGTGTGGGCGTTTGCACTCCCTTTTTGATTTTCTTAAGAACCTTCTCCTCTGTTTCTGGCTGCACTTCAGTCCCACGCTCCTGGTCTTCGGGCACCCGGTACGGAGGAGGGAGGGCAGGTCCGAGGACCTCCTCGTGGGTCTGCTCCTGGGCCTGGCCAAACTGGCCATCAACAGGTCCAGGCAGCAGGCCGTGGAGGGGGTCATTAGGGCCGACTGCCTGCCCCTCTTCCGGGGTTACGTTAGAGCCCGGGTGTCCTTGGAGAAGGAGCACGCGGTGTCCACCAACACCCTGGAGTCGTTCAGGGAGAGGTGGGCGCTGCAGGGAGTGGAGTGCATTATTTCCCCGTCCAACTCTATTTTGATTTAGTCCCTACCCTCCCCTTCACTGTCAGGTCACACAGCATTGCCCTTTGATGTGAAGAGCAGTGCTTGTCACTGGCCACTCGGGTGTTTCCTTTCTTCCTGGTGGTGGATATTGAATAAAGATTTGTACACACTGTCTCTCAGCTGCACACAGACAACATGGGTGCTGGGGGAAAAAAATAAGCACTACTGCAGTTAGGTGGTAGTGTGGAGGTTAAATTTAAAAAAAATATATAGAAAGAGGAGTGTCAGAGGTTTTGTTCTGAGAGCTGGCTCTGAGGAAGCTGGATCAATGTGTGCACGTGCAAGGACTCTCCTCCTTGAGTGTGGCTGAGAGGAAGGGAACTGTCCCTGGACCAGCTGCCCCACATTCTGAGAGGAAGGAAGGAAGGAAGAAGAGGCAGAAGGAGGTGAGAGCTCTGAGTCCTGGGCCTGCTTTTGGAGCTGCAGCCTGGGCCTCACCCAGGTCAAGGAACTGTTGCTGCCGACCTGGGGCCCACTCCCAC
Source organism: Chiloscyllium punctatum (assembly GCF_047496795.1). Classification (NCBI taxonomy): domain Eukaryota; kingdom Metazoa; phylum Chordata; class Chondrichthyes; order Orectolobiformes; family Hemiscylliidae; genus Chiloscyllium; species Chiloscyllium punctatum. The sequence continues at coordinate 145,506,657 of NC_092743.1, read as the reverse complement.
TGCTGGTCTCTGGGACCCCTGCCTCAGTTGTTACTGCTTGGGGCCTGCCTCACTGCTGCTGCAAGGGACTCACCTTGGGCCCCTCTAGGACATCCACCACTGCGACTACTGTTAGAGGCCCATTTCCACCGCTGCTGCCTGGGACTTCCCCGGGGGACCCTCCCCAACAGGTCTGCCCCAACTACTGCAACCAAGGGCCTACCTGGGACTCACTTTGGTGCTTGCTGGGACTTGCCTGAGGCCTACCTCCACTGCTGCTGCTGCTGCCGCCTGGGGACCCGACTGGACTCTTGACAAGCCTGTGGAAGACTGCAAAGCATAGTGAGCCCAAAGGTCGCAGGGCCCAGCCACTCCTACACCGGGGTAGTCGCTGCCTTAGGCTCAGCTGCTCCAACCCTGGCTGCAACCACGACCCCCTTCAGACACCTGACTAAACGCCTGGGGGTCAAGGCCTATCCCCATCCCAACATGACCATCGAGGCCTGCAGTAAGGCCATGACTAGTGTGTGGTCAGCCCACTGGCCATCGTCGCTGCGGCCCGGATGTACGGGAAGGCCGTATTTTTCCTGAGGACCGAGCAGGCGGTCCACCTGGCCGTGGAGAGGGGGCTCACTGTGGGCGGGACACATTTGCCCGTCGACCCTCTGGAGGTTACGGCCCACAGGGTCGTGATCTCCAACGTCCCGCCCTTCATTGCCAGCGAGCTCCTTCTCCCCCACCTCACCACCTTGGGGGAGATCCGGTCAGGGATCCAACCGCTCCTGCTCGGTCTGAAGGACCCCGCCCTCCGGCACATCTACTCCTTCCGACGCCAGGTGTTCATTTGCCTGGCCCGGGAGGAGGTCACCGAGGGTTCGTTTACCCTCCTCCACGAGGGCGCGGCATACCACGCCTTCTGGACGGCGGACGGCGTGCGGTGCCACCTGTGCCGCGAGGTGGGGCACATTAGAAGAAACTGCCCCACCCAGAAGGCTGCCCAGCCCCTACCAATGGCTGAGGGTGGTGCCACCGCACCCACTCCCCCTCCCCCGAAGTCAACACCATAAGCCTCGGCAGCGGGGGCTAAGCCAGAGGCTTCAAATGCCTCAGCCTCTGGCGGGGAGGGAGGTGAGCGTCCGACCCGTCAGAAGGTGCTCAGGAAGACACAACGCGTCAGGCCGCCCACGGGGAGACCACCCTATCCCCTTCCCCTACACCTAGTCCATGACGCACCCTGCCCCAGCACGACAATGCCCCTGCGGCCATGCCAGCGTCACCCTAACGTGGGAACTCCAACACCCAAACCCGTACCTGACCCTAGCCCCGCTGAACCCACTGACCCCCACACCCAACCCCCGCCCCGTTACAGAAACCCCTAGGGCTTCAACACCTGCACCTGGCCCGGGGGCCCCCCCGAGCCTGAGCCCCACCCAGCCACACCCTGGGGGGAAACCACTGCTGCATCACCTCCTGCAGCAACCATGTCTCCGGGTCCCTGCCCCTGCCCCACCCCCACCCCACCCCACCCCACCCCATCACCTGATAAACTAGGGGCGGGGCAGGAAGTGACACAACTGACCCTCCCTACCCTGGCCACGCCCCTGCCTTCCCCAGCCAATCGTATTCTGGGAAAGGCTGGGGGGAGGGTCCACAGGCCCCATGACCACCAAGGCAGGCGGGGAGGGGAAGGCCCATAAAATCCCTCCTGTCTCTCTGGGGAAGAGACACCCTAGCAGCATGCTGGTGGTGTTATCCCTCTCCAGGGGTCAAGCCTATGGTCTTGGGTCCCACAGTGGGACCTCTGCTGCTGTGGCTCCTCTGGTCCCTTGGGAGGACTTTAATAACCACATGGGCCGTGGTGTGGGTGATGACGGAGGACCCTCTGCTGGGTCGTGGAGGGGAGGAAGGTGTTATCCTCGCTCCTCCCTCACAGAGTGTTTTTCTGGGGGCCTTGGCCCTGGGGGGAGGACCTTTTCCCTGAGGAGCTGGGTGTCCTGGTGTCGGGAGAGGAGTGGGGCCCCGAGCCTCTGCCGCCTGACGACCCGAACTCGGTGTTCTAGGAAGGGGTGTGCCGAGGAAGGTACCGCCAGTGACCCTGGGGGTGGGGTTGCTGGGGGTTTGAGGCCAGTTGGCGGTGCCGGACCAGCCCCCATTCTCTCGGTGGGGGAGGGGTTGGTGACTGAGGGTGACCTCCCGGAGGAGGGTTCGGGATCGGTGGCAGACACCGGGGACGACGCGGACTCCGTCTGCAGTGATGTTTTTGAGTCCCAGGTGCCCCCCGCCGATCTCCCCCTCATCCCCCTCGAGGAACTCCGGGAATTTGTCAAGAAAACTGAGTCGCCGGGATAGAGCCCAACTGGCTCTCGACCGCTGGAGCTCTTATGAAAAAGTTTATTGGTCGGCCCACGCTGCTCGCCAGGCGCCTGGGCTCGACGTCAACGAGCGAAAGCGAGTCAGGAACTTCCTGGGGGCACTCCTGGTGAGGGCGAGGGACTCCTGTGCCCCTCCCTCGTCCTCCCAGTAATTGTACTTGTTTTTTAACTGTACTGGTGGTGGTAGCACAATGCTTCCGACATGGAGACTACTATAGCCAGCCTCAACATCAACGGCAGCAGGGAGTCACAGCGCAGATTCCAGACCCTCTCGGTCCTTCGGGACGGGAGGTATGCGGTGTGCTTCCTGCAAGAAACCCACACTACCCCGGGAGACGAAGCCACCTGGCTCCTGGAGTGGCGAGGGGGGGGTCTACATGAGTCACCTCACCCGCAGATCTGGCGGGGTGGCTATCCTGTTGGCCCCGCATTTTCAGCCGGAGATCTTGGGGGTCAGGGAGCCGGTGCCAGGCCGTTTGCTTCACCTGACGGTTCGGCTGGGGGGCGCGGTGCTTCACTTGGTGAACGTATACGCTCCCCTGGCCGGGCCGAGGCAAGCGAGCTTCTTCGAAGAACTGTCCACTCATCTCGCTTCCATCGACGAGAACCAGTGCGTCGTCCTCGGGGGAGATTTTAACTGCGTCCTCGAGGGCAGGGACCACGGCGGTACCCGCACTGGCTGTGCGTCGGGGAAGAGGTTGGGGGACTTGGTCAAGTCCTTCGACCTGGTGGACGTCTGGCGGACTCTCCATCCCGACTCCATCGCCTTCACCTTCGTGAGGCCTGGGGTCGGAGCATCCAGAATCGACCGCCTGTACGTTTCGCGGGCGTACGCCTCCTGTTTTCCGAAGGCCTCCACGCGGCAGGTGTCGTGCACGGACCATCACCTGGTGTGGGCGGAACTCCTTCCGTTCGGCGCCAGGCTCGGCTCCGCGTACTGGCACTTTAACAACCTGCTGCTGGAGGACGAGCGGTTCCGGGACTCGTTTCGTCGTTTCTGGGCCGGCTGGAGAAGCTTCCCCTCCCTGAGGCTATGGTGGGACGTGGGCAAGGCTCACGTCCGCGTCTTCTGTCAGGAGTACGCGAGGGGGTCGACCAAGAGGCGGAAATCCAGGATCGTGGAGTTGGAGAGGGAGATGCTCGACCTGGAGTCACGCCTCGGTCAGCCCGACGCGGACCCGGCCCTGCGCGGGGTGTACGAAGAGAAGAAGGCCGCGCTCCGGGACCTGCAGCTCGTCGGGGCTCGGGGCGCGTACGTGAGGTCGCGGATCCAGCTCCTGCAGGACCTGGACCGCGGCTCCCCCTTCTTCTACTCGCTGGAAAAAAGGCGCGGCACCCGTCAGCAGCTCCTTGTGCTGCTGGCCGACGACGGGTCCCTCGTCTCGGATCCGGAGGGCGTCAGGGCCCACGTCCGAAACTATTACACGGCTCTGTTCTCTCTGGATCCGTCCAGCGAGGACGCTCGCAGAGTTCTGTGGGAGGACCTGCCGCAGCTCGGCCCGGAGGACGCCGGAAGGCTCGACGCTCCCGTCACTTTAGAGGAGCTGACCGGCGCCCTCGACCGGCTCTCGAGGGGCAAAACCCCGGGGCTGGACGGGCTGACTGTGGAGTTCTTCAGGGCGTTCTGGGACGTCCTGGGGAGCGACTACGCACAGGTCCTGGGGGAGTGTCTAAATGCCGGACAGCTGCCCCTTTCTTGGCGCAGGGCGGTCATCGTCCTGCTGCCGAAGAAAGGGGACCTTCGTTCCTTAAAGAACTGGCGTCCGGTCTCCCTCCTCAGCACGGACTACAAAATCTTCGCCAGGGTGTTGTCTTCTCGCCTGGCTTCCGTGCTGGCCCACATGATTCACCCGGACCAGTCCTACACGGTCCCGGGCCGGAGGATACACGACAACGTCCACCTGGTCCGGGACCTGATCCATTTCTGTCGACGGGCTGGTCTGCCGAGCGCCTTCCTGTCTCTCGACCAGGAGAAGGCGTTCGACAGGGTCGATCACGAGTACCTGCTCGGGACTCTGCGGGCGTTCGGGTTCGGGACGCGGTTCGTCGCCCGGATCCGACTTTTGTACACCGCCGCAGAGTGTCTGGTTAAAGTTAACGGGTCCCTGACGGCGCCCCTTCGCTTCGGGAGAGGAGTGCGTCAAGGCTGCCCCCTGTCCGGCCAGCTGTATTCCCTGTGCGTGGAGCCTTTCCTGTGCCTCTTGCGGAGGAGGTTGTCGGGGCTGGTTCTGCGCGGCGCGGGCACGGGGGTGGTCCTCTCGGCCTACGCCAACGACGTGCTCCTCACTTTCACCGACCCGGCTGACCTGGGGAGGATGCGCGAGTGCCAGGCCGTGTACTCTGCGGCGTCTTCCGCCAGGATCAACTGGGCCAAGTGTTCCGGACTACTGGTCGGTCCGTGGCGGGTGGACTCTCTGCCGGAGGAGTTACGGGGGTTCAGCTGGAGTACCACCCATCTCCTCTACCTGGGGGGTCTACCTCAGCCCGGCTGAGGAATCCTGGCCGGCCAACTGGCAGGAGCTGGAGGCCAAAGTCTCGGCTCGCCTAGGCCGCTGGACAGGACTGCTCCGAGTGCTATCTTACAGGAGTCGAGTGTTGGTCATAAACCAGCTGGTGGCCGCCATGCTGTGGTACCGGCTGGTCACTTTGGTCCCTCCTCCTGGCTTTGTCGCTGACATCCAGAGAACGTTGGTCGACTTCTTCTGGGACAAAAAGATGCACTGGGTCGCCGCGCAGGTTCTGAGTCTCCCTATCGAGGAGGGCGGTCAGTCGCTGGTGTGCGTCCGCACCCAGGTCGCGACGTTCCGCCTTCAGACCTTGCGGCGATACCTTTACGTCGAGCCTCCTCCTCGGTGGTGCGCCCTGGCGACGTATTTTTTCCGCCAGGTGCGTAACCTCAACTACGACACGCAGCTCCTGTTCGTCGACCGTGACGGTTTGGAGGTCGCCCTCAAGGTGCTGCCTGTCTTTTACCAGGACCTGATCACTGTCTGGAACATGGTCGAATCGCGTCGCGCCTACCCTCCGGCTGGAGTAGCGGCTGTCGTCAGGGAGCCGTTGCTCAGGAATCCGCACCTCCGTACTCGCGGGTTCGAGTGGCTGTCGGAGGGGAGGGCCGTGGCGGCGAGGGCGACCAGGGTCGGGGACGTGCTGGGTGCCGGGGGCCTGGGCTGGACGCTGCCGCAGGACATAGCGAGCAGGGCAGCGGTAGACGTCCGGTACGTGGCCACCGCCATCCGACGCCTTAAAACGGCGGTGCTCGGACCCGACGTAGTGCACCGGTTGGAGGACGCTCAGGTGTGCGGTGGGATCCCGTCCGCGCTCACCCCGGCCCGGACGGAATTTCACATTGGCCCCAAGGTCCCGTACTTCCCGCGGGAGCCTGTGCCCCACAACCTGAGCCGCCTCCGGAATTTTAATTTTGTTGCTTTTAGGGACATAAAAAGGAGGGCCCTGTATCGACTGCTGCTGCACACCGTCCACCTCTTCTCCCTCATCCACCGTCCGGACACGCCTTGGCGTGCCCATTTGCCACCGGGCGGTGGGGACCCCCAGTGGAGGGCTCTCTACGCGGGAGTCCTCCCCCTTTCTCTCGGAGATCTGGGGTGGAGGGTGCTGCACGCAGCAGTCCCCTGCAACCGCAGATTGCGGTGGTTCACTGACTCCCAGCCCAACTGCTTGTTCTGTGGCGCTGTGGAGTCCGTGGACCATGTATATATTGGGCGTGGGCGTTTGCACTCCCTTTTTGATTTTCTCAAAAACCTTCTCCTCTGTTTCTGGCTGCACTTCAGTCCCACGCTCCTGATCTTCGGGCACCCGGTACGGAGGAGGGAGGGCAGGTCCGAGGACCTCCTCGTGGGTCTGCTCCTGGACCTGGCTAAACTGGCCATCAACAGGTCCAGGCAGCGGGCCATGGAGGGGGTCGTTAGGGCCGACTGCCTGCCCCTCTTCCGGGGTTACGTTAGAGCCCGGGTGTCCTTGGAGAAGGAGAACGCGGTGTCCACCGACACCCTGGAGTCGTTCAGGGAGAGGTGGGTGCCGCAGGGAGTGGAGTGCATTATTTCCCCCTCCAACTCTATTTTGATTTAGTCCCTACCCTCCCCTCCACTGTTTTGATCACACAGCATTGCCCTTTGATGTGAAGGGCACTGCTTGTCACTGGCCACTCCGGGTGTTTTCCTATCTTCCTGGTGGTGGAAATTGAATAAAGATTCGTGTACCTTGTGTCTCTCACTGTGTGTCCCGCACCTGAAAGGAAAAAATAAAGAGGAGTGTCAGAGGTTTTGTTCTCTCTGAGAGCTGGCTCTGAAGGAGCTGGATCAGTGTCAAGTGCTATGCACCTGTAAATAAATAGTGACTTGGTAACAGGACACTGGCCTCTGTGGAGTTATTTCACTGCAGTTGCTTCAAATCTGAAACGAAATCAGAAAATGCACTCAGATTGTGTTTGCGGAGAGAAGCATAGGGCAGGATTTTCTCATTTTCAGCTAGGATGATAGGGATGGGAGCAGGCCATTCGGCCTTTGAGTCTGTACTGCCATTCAATTCAGTTATTGCTGATCTGTGACACAGCTCCTTATACCTTTCTTTGGCCCATATCGTTTAATACTTTTGCTGAACAAAACTTTATCTATTTCAGATTTAAAACTAATAACTGATCCAGCATTCACTGCTGTTTGTGGAAAAGAGTTCGAAACATCTACTGTCCTTTTAAAACATTTTGTCGAGTGGCATGCAAGTCATGCAATCTTCCACTCTTCACCTCATTAATTATACAACCAGGCTCTTGATAACACCTATCAGAGAATCACTGAGCTGTGACCGGTGGAACTGCTTGCCTCTGCGATATCCTTTGGCAAACTCGCTTCTGGTGCACAAACATTCCAGATGCTGCAAGCCAGAAATGACCCCTCACACTACAGTGCTGGAGCCTTAACATTCAGGACATGGCCCCTAAACAATCCTTCCAGATAAGACAGAGGTTCACCAGCCTCTCTTCCATCCTAGTTTACTGCATCAGGTGCTTCCAATGTGGTCTTCTCTAGATCGGGGAGATCAAATGTAAACTTAGGGAATGGTTCACCAAGCATCTCAGCCGGACATGCAGGGGCAGGATGGACCTCCCAGTCACTACCACTTTTAATTCCCCTTCCCCACTCTCTTTCTGACATGACCATCCTTGGCCACCTCCATTGCCATAATTGGAGGAACAATGCCTCATCTTCTGCATGGGCAGCCTACAGCCCTGACAACTCAACATTGAGTTCTCCAATTTCAAATAACCTCCCTTCCCATTCCATGACTCCCTTCCTAGCCCCTCACCCTCCTTTCCACTCCTCCCTGCTACCAACAGGATTCACTCCTTCCATTGACTAACCAGATCGTGGCCTCTACCTGTCTTCACCTATCCCCACTTCACCACCCTGCCTCCACCACCCCCTTTATGTACAGCTTCCCCTATGCCCATCCCAGATCTGAAGAAAGGTTACACCCGAAACATCGCCTTCTCTACCTCCTGAAGCTGCCTGACTTGCTGTGGTCTTCCAGCCTCTTGCTTGTCTATCAGAGAAAAGAAGAGCTCACTGTCCACTTCACGGACAATTATCTTGAAGTGCTGGTGGACAGAGTGTAGAAGAGGGCAATCTTTGTAGTGTCTGACCACCACAAGAAGCCATGCACCAGACAGAGCCAACCTGCACTGTGCAAATGCTGCTTCTGAGGTGACACTTGGCACCTAACAGTTGAGGAAGAAGGTCAACAATCTTCTCTCTCTATAAATGTAAGTACCACCATCTTTTCTTTGCTTCCTCCCATCTCCCTCTAATTCTGCCACAGCACTGACATCCCACCATGGTTCAGGTATTACATGCATTATACTCAACCACTTGCTCTCCATGTTTTCTCGTCACTCAATGGGGAAACCATTCCACCTCTTCAGATCCTGTGTCACTTCCAACTGCTCTTCTATCATGATCAATCCCTCTTTTTGTCTCATTGTATGAAAAATTAGTCTTCAGAAGCACCCAGTAGTCTCAGACTAGCCGGGGGTTGGTAGCAGATGTCCGCTGTTCTATCCCTATGAGGAGAAAATTCTAGATTTGGCCAGAACATGAACACTCAAGTGAGTATGGAGACCTTGATGTCCAACCAACCCAATAAGCTCTACTTCTCTCCCACAATTTACACAAATTTTATCCTTCTTAGTCAACTAATTCTCTCTTCCCTTGTGTCGGAACTGGTGGTATACAAGTGAACCTCTGCAAAGAGGTCAGCACCTGAAATCCTCAGTTCCACAAGCCTGTCGGGGAATGAAGTCATTGACCCTCAGAGGAAGCTGCTAAAAGGCTTTCACCTGCATCCTCCAGCAGCTCAGAGACTTTCACCTCAGCAGCTTCTCTGTCGAGATTAGATTTAGAGGCACAATCTGGTAATTACTGATAACTCTCCACAGTTAGTGAAGGAAGAAATGCTGTGGATCTCAGACATTCAAAAGACATGCCAGATACCAGGCACCTGAGTCCTAGACAGAAGCGGGAGGCAATAGCCTTGTGGTATTATCACTAGACTATTAATCTAGAGACCCAGGTAATGTCCTGGGGACACAGGTTCATATCCCACTAGGGCAGATGGTGGAATTTGAATTCAATAAAAATCTAGGATTAAGTGTCTAGTGATGATCATGACAACATTGGCAAAACCCATTTGGTTCACTAATGTCCTTTTAGGGAAGAAAATCTGGTGTAGCCTATATGCAACTCCAGATTCACAGCAATATGGTGGACTCTCAATTGCCCTCCAAACATGTAAGGATGGGAAATAAATACTGCCCTAGCCAGCAATATCTGCAGCCTGTGAATGCATTAAAAAAGAGAAGCTCATTCTTGGCCTTTAACAACTTTGCCAAATTACACAAACAGGTATAAGAACATCAGGTAATTTTGTCTGAGGTACTGTGTAAACTGCATTAAAGAATGCAGGAGTCCATCAACATCAGGAGGTATGGGATACAGGGAGATTTGGCTATCTGGATTGAGAATTGGCTGGCTGACAGAAGGCAGAGAGTGGTTATTGATGGAAAGTATTCTGCCTGGAGGTCAGTGTTGAGTGGGGTCCCACAGGGCTCTGTTCTTGGGCCTCTGGTCTTTGTAGTTTTTATAAATAACTTGGATGAGGAGATTGAGGGGTGGGTTAGTAAATTTGCAGATGACACAAAGGTTGGAGATGTCGTCGATACTACAGAAGGCTACTGCAGGCTGCAGTGCGGCAAAGGCAGAATGCAGAGCTGGGCTGAGAGATGGCAGATGGAGTTCAACCTGAATAAATGCAAAGTGATGCATTTTGGAAGGCCGAACTCAACTGCTGAATATAGGATTAATGACAAGATTCTTGGCAGTGTGGAGGAACAGAGGGATCTGGGTGTGCAAGTACATAGAACCCTCAAAGTTGCCACCAAGTGGATAGGGTTGTTAAGAAAGCACATGGTGTTTTGGCTTTAATTAACAGGTGTATCGTGTTTAAGAGCCGCAAGGTTTTGCTGCAGCTCTACAAGTCCCTGGTGAGAGCACACTTGGAATATTGTGTCCAGTTCTGGTCACCCTACTATAGGAAAGATACAGAGGCTTTGGAGAGGGTGCAAAGAAGATTTACCAGGATGCTTCCTGGACTGGAGGACTTGCCTTATGAAGAAAGGTTGAATAAGCTCAGACTTTTCTCTATGGAGAGAAGGAGGAAGAGAGGAGGCCAGATCGAGGTGTACAAAATAATGAGAGGAATAGGTAGAGTCAATAGCCAGAGACTTTTACTGAGGGCAGGATTATTGGTACGAGAAGTCATAGTTTGAAGATATTAGAGTGATAGAGATGTACAGCACAGAAACAGACCCTTTGGTCCAACTTGTCCATGCCGACCAAATATCCCAACCCAATCTAGTCCCACCTGCCAGCACCCGGCCCATATCCCTCCAAACCCTTCCTATTCATATACTCATTCAAATGCCTTTTAAATGTTGCAATTGTACCAGCCTCCACCACATCCTCTGGCAGCTAATTCCATACATGTACCACCCTCTGTGTGAAAAAGTTGCTCCTTAGGTCTCTTTTATATCTTTCCCCCTCACCCTAAACCTATGCCCTCTAGTTCTGAACTCCCCGACCCCAGGGAAAAGACTTTGCCTATTTACCCTATCCATGCCCCTCATAATTTTGTAAACCTCTATAAGGTCACCCCTCAGCCTCCGATGCTCCAGGGAAAACAGCCCCAGCCTGTTCAGCCTCTCCCTGTAGCTCAGATCCTCCAACCCTGGCAACATCCTTGTACATCTTTTCTGAACCCTTTCAAGTTTCACAACATCTTTCCGATAGGAAGGAGACCAGAATTGCACGCAATATTCCAACAGTGGCCTAACCAACGTCCTGTACAGCTGCAACATGACCTCCCAACTCCTGTACTCAATACTCTGACCAATAAAGGAAAGCATACCAAACGCCTTCTTCACTATCCTATCTACCTGCGACTCCACTTTCAAGGAGCTATGAACCTGCACTCCAAGGTCTCTTTGTTCAGCAACACTCCCTAGGACCTTACCATTAAGTGTATAATTCCTGCTAAAATTTGCTTTCCCAAAATGCAGCACCTCACATTTATCTGAATTAAACTCCATCTACCACTTCTCGGCCCATTGGCCCATCTGGTCCAGATCCTGTTGTAATCTGAGGTAACCCTCTTCGCTGTCTACTACACCTCCAATTTTGGTGTCTTCTGCAAACTTACTAACTGTACCTCTTATGCTCACATCCAAATCATTTATGTAAATGACAAAATGTAGAGGGCCCAGCACCGATCCTTGTGGCACTCCACTGGTCACAGGCCTCCAGTCTGAAAAACAACCCTCCACCCCCACCTTCTGTCTCCTACCTTTGAGCCAGTTCTGTATCCAAATGGCTAGTTCTCACTGTATTCCATGAGCTCTAACCTTGCTAACCAGTCACCCATGGGGAACCTTGTCGAATGTCTTACTGAAGTCCATATAGATCACATCTGCTGCTCTGCCCTCATCAATCCTCTTTGTTACTTCTTCAAATAAACTCAATCAAGTTTGTGAGACATGATTTCCCACGCACAAAGCCATGATGACTATCCCAAATCAGTCCTTGGCCTTTCCAAATACGTCTATATCCTGTCCTTCAGGATTCCCTACAACAACTTGCCCACCACCGAGGTCCGGCTCACCAGTCTATAGTTCCCTGGCTTGTCCTTACCACCCTTAAACAGTGGCACCACATTTGCCAACCTCCAGTCTTCCGGCACCTCACCTGTGACTATCAATGATACAAATATCTCAGCAAGAGGCCCAGCAATCACTTCTCTAGCTTTCCACAGAGTTCTCGGGTATACCTGATCAGGTCCTGGAGAGTTATCCACCTTTACCCGTTTCAAGACATCTAGCACCTCCTCCTCTGTAATCTGGACATTTTGCAAGATGTCACCATCTATTTCCTTACAGTCTATATCTTCCATATCCTTTTCCTCAGTAAATACTGATGCAAAATACACATTTAGTATCTCCCCCCATTTTCTGCGGCTCTACACAAAGGCCGCCTTGCTGATCTTTGAGGCGCCCTATTCTCTCCCTAGTTACCCTTTTGTCCTTAATATATTTGTAAAAACCCTTTGGATTCTCCTTAATTCTATTTGCCAAAGCTATCTCATGTTCCCTTTTTCTCCTGATTTCCTTCTTAAATATACTCCTACTACCTTTATACTCTTCTAAGGATTCACTCGATCTATCCTGTCAATACCTTACATATGCTTCCTTCTTTTTCTTAACCAAACTCTCAATTTCTTTAGTCATCCAGCATTCCCTATACCTACCAGCCTTCTCTTTCACCCTAACAGGAATATACTTTTTCTGTATTCTTGTTTTCTCATTTCTGAAGCTTCCCATTTTCCAACTGTCCCTTTACCATCCAGGAGGAAGCTATAAAGGAGACGTCAGAGGTAGGGTTTTTAACACAGGAAGTTGTGAATGCCATGGAATGTGTTGCCAGCTGAGATGGTGGAAGCGATGCCATTGGGGACATTTAAGCGACTGCTGGACATGCACATGGAGAGCAGTGAGTTGAGGAGTGTGTAGGTTAAGTTACTATATTTTACATTAGGATTAAATCTTGGCACAACATCGTGGGCCTAAGGGCCTGTTCTGTGCTGTACTTTTCTATGTTCTTTTACCAGCACAATCCTGGCTCTGGTATGCATTTGGTTGCCTCCATGAACAAGTTGGTCACCATTAATAACAGCCATGTGCAGAAAAATGTTCAGTATCTGCTGGATATGTGTATGAAAGTATACTCTAGTGATTTAAGGATATATGCTCAGCAACAATGGCAAATTGAGAGGGGAATGAGATACTGAGGCATCACTCCAGATTCCCCGTTCCTCTCAGTGAAAAAGGGTGGTGCCAGCTGGAACGCAGAAAGCAGGGGAGCAACAGAGCCCATGACTTTGGAAATTCCCATCCCATTGTCCATCATACACTCTCCCCATGTAATGACCAGAGCTATCATAATCTGATTGAACACTCCCAAACGCCTGAGAATGTCCAGAGCTCTCAGTGTCCTCCTACCCATTATGAAGTCTTGTGCTATTGTATTCAATTGCTACCCATCATTGTCACAATTCCCTCACACACAATACATTGAAGTTCATCTCTCCACTTGAGCTACTTGCTTTCCCCAGGTCAGTGTGGACAGCCTCCTGAGAAGCCCCCTGAGCACTGTTAACCAAACCCTCGTGACTGGCCATGGCACATCCCCAGGACTGACTTGATAGAGTGGTTCCAATGAATCATGGCCCATCCCCCAGTCTGATGTTTCCACAGTACACTGACTGTAATCCCCAGAAGTGTTGAACTGGAGTTGTAGGACTGACTATCTACATTTGCAAGAACATGGATCTATATAACTTGGTAGGACTAAAGGCTTGACTGAGAATGGCTAATGGTCTGGACTGGGATCAGACAAAGCACTTGACTGACTGTGACTGCAGCCAGTGACTGACCCATAGTCCCATATCCCTCCACTCTGGACCTGCTCTCATTTGGCTTTTACACATAAGCTTAAAACACATGCAGCGTGTGTGCTGTGTAAACTACTGGCAATGTCATGTTGATATAGCGTGGTGCCATACATACAATGACATGTCCATCCCTTCAGTGTTTAGTGCGCCCCACTATCACAAGCTGCCTGCCTCTCCTTCTGTAGCCTTGCTGGGGCATCCTCATAAAGAGACAAAGCAGAGCCAATAGGTACTCAGTTGGAGAGGTTACCACTCACAGGCTCTGCAGCAATCTTCTCCCAGGACACTTGAGAGATGACCAGGTCTTCCACCTGCTACTATGGGAGTCCAGGCTGAGGAGGACCCACATCTGGCCAGGCCACATTCAAGATGCCTGTGTTTTTGTGACAAAAATCCACTCTGGGATTACCCAATCAGTTCTCCAAAATAAATAGGTTCCAATGTACAGTAGGTGCCCTTCACCTCAGCTGCACAGAGATGTAGTAAGAGAGAAAGAAAGAAGAAAAACATTTCAGGATCCTTGGTGGCATGAGTGATATTTCATTGTTCGTGTTTGTAAATATATGCATATTGTTTAATGTAGTTTATTTGTTCGATTCTCAGTCTAGTAATAAACACAACTATCAGACAATGAAGCCACCTATCTTATCCCTGTATGATATTCCATAGATCAAGGTGTGAACAGAAAAACTGGTATACCCTTTGTAGACAATGGCTGACTCACAGGTGACTACAACCCTTGGCAACCAGATTCCATGTCTCCAACTGCACCGACTTTGCTACTATATCATAGCTTTTAGTGGCATTTGGTTTTGACTCTGCATAAAAGGTCGACAATGATTGGAGCAGGGAGGTGCACTGCACATACCAGACCAATGCAAAAGGTTCGCTAGGGATTCTGTGCCTAAATGTGTGTTTCCTCCAATACATGGGATGTGTGTGTAATGGTGTTGCCTGTTGAATGGCTTCACATCACTGGAAATTGCCTCCCTCACAGAATGATGCACTTACCACACACTCCAGGTGTAGTCACAGCTGTTTTCATTTCCACATCATATCTGTGGATTTATAGCACAATGGAAAGCAACAGTGACTACTCTTTGGACAGTTATCTATTTCAGTCTGGATCTGTGCACTTTTCCCTTCCAGCTCCAGTCAATATGAGGTGAACATGCCAGGTGGGTAATACACTGCCTCTGTGCCACCTCCCAGAAGCCAGTTGGCTGTTCACTGTTGAAGACCACTCCACTCCCCACATGACCCCTTTCCTACATGGGAAAATACAAACAGAAATATGCCATTCAGCCCCTTGAGTCTGTACCGCCATTTAGTGAGATCATGGCTGATCTGTGACCCATCTCAATATCTCAGATATAAAATTAACAACTGATCCAGCATCCATGGTCATTTGTGAAAGAGAGTTCCAAACATCTACCACCTTTTGTGTATAGAAATGCTTCCTAAAAGCTCTCCTCAATGATCTAGCCCTAATTTTTAGACAACACCCTCTAGTTCTAGAATCTCCAATCAGTGGAATTAGTTTATATTTCTCTATCCTGTCTTTTCCTATTGATTACCTTGAAAACTCCAACAATTTCCCCATCACAGATGTTAGGTTAACTGGTTTATAATTCCCTGGTTTTCATTTTTAATCCTTGTTAAAAAACAGAGTGACATGAACAATCTTCTAATCCAGAGGCACGACTCCTGAAGCTAAGGAACTCTGGAAGATTATAGTCAGTACATCTACAATGTGCTCCCCAACTTCCTATTTCACCCCTGGATGGAAACAGTCAGGTCCTGGGCTTTTGTAACGTTAGTTCCATTAATTTCCTCATTATCTTTGTTTTACTGACCTTAGTTTTATTTTGCCCCTGTCCCCAATCCACCAATTTTCTAGGGATTTCCAGGAGGCTATTCTCCTTTCCTGTGAGAAATACTGAGGTGAAATAATTATTCAACATGTCTGCCATTTCCCCATTGACATTATCTCCACTTTCAGTCTTTCATGGGTCAACATTGCTCCAGACCATATACAGGTACCTTCCCTTTATGTAACTATAACATTTCTATTTATTGATTCTAATGTTCCTTGCAAGTTTCCTTTCATAATTCCTTTACTAACTCTTATAAACTGCTTTGTGGCCCTTTGCTGGTCTTTACATATTTGTATTTTACAGGATTTGTATTTTTTGCATTTTTGTAAACACTTTCTTTTATAGAATCATACAGTGCGGGAAAGGCCTTCAGCCCATCAAATCTATACAGCCAAAAGTACACTACTACCTACACTAGGCCCATTTTCTTGTCACGTGGCCTTGAATGTTTTCACACTTCAATTGCTCATTCAAGTACTTTTTAAAGTTTGTGAGATTACTTGACTCAACTACCCTTCCAGGCCATGCAATCCAAACCCCCATGGCCATCTGAATGAAAAGAATGTTTCCTCTAATCCCTTCTAAACCTCCTGCCATTTACTTTAAAATTAAGCCCTCTGGTTATTAACCTTTCAACTAAGAGCAACACACCCTGTCCATGCCTTCATAATCTACATACAACTGTGGAGGAACAGCGGGATCTTGGTGTGCAGATACATAGATTCCTTAAAATTGCCACCCAAGTAGACAGGGTTGTTAAGAATGCATATGGTGTTTTGGCTTTCATTAACAGGGGGATTGAGTTTAAGAGCCGTGAGATCTTGTTGCAGCTCTATAAAACTTTGGTTAGACCGTACCTGGAATACTGTGTCCAGTTCTGGTTGCCCTATTATGGGAAAGATGTGGATGTTGTGGTTCTGTTCGCCGAGCTGGGAATTTGTGTTGCAGACGTTTCGTCCCCTGTCTAGGTGACATCCTCAGTGCTTGGGAGCCTCCTGTGAAGCACTTCTGTGATCTTTCCTCCGGCATTTGTAGTGGTTTGAATCTGCCGCTTCCAGTTGTCAGTTCCAGCTGTCCGCTGCAGTGGTCGGTATATTGGGTCCAGGTCGATGTGCTTATTGATTGAATCTGTGGATGAGTGCCATGCCTCTAGGAATTCCCTGGCTGTTCTCTGTTTGGCTTGTCCTATAATAGTAGTGTTGTCCCAGTCGAATTCATGTTGCTTGTCATCTGCGTGTGTGGCTACTAAGGATTTTTTAAAAATTTTCTTTTTTTTTGTGTGTGTAGGTGTGAGACACAGTGAGAGACACAAAGTGCACGAATCTTTATTCAATTTCCACCACCAGGAAGATAGGAAAAACACCCCAAGTGGCCAGTGACAAGCACTGCCCTTCACATCAAAGAGCAATGCTGTGTGATCAAAACAGTGAAGGGTACATTGCTTTTTTTAGGGGTCCCGAGAGTTTTTTTCTTCTTGTTTTGGCTACTAAGGATAGCTGGTCGTGTCGTTTTGTGGCTAGTTGGTGTTCATGGATGCGGATCATTAGCTGTCTTCCTGTTTGTCCGATGTAGTGTTTTGTACAGTCCTTTCATGGTAGTTTGCACACAATATTGGTTTTGCTCAACTTACGCAATGCTCTATTGCCTCCCTCTTTAACATATTGCCCCTTCACAATTATCGATTGCTTTTCATTCTAATTCTCAGACCTCATACCCAAGACTACACTCCCCAACTTTCCTCCTACAACGCTGGGCTTCTGAAAAGGCACATCCCCTCTACTCAGTAAACGAATGCCCCAAAATAACCATTGTTCACTGTTTTGAATGACAGGTGGACAGTGCCCCAAATAAGTAGTGCCCAGACCCCTCACTGATGCCTCTGATCTCATGATTCCCCAGACAGGTTCCACTGGTCATGCAGGGCTTATGTTGGCACGCTTCCAGACTGCAAAGATATTGATCTGTGGACTGTGAGCACCCCAACTGGATACCTGACTTTACCAAGCCCCTAGATTGACCTCAGAGGCTGCCTTTGACATCCTGTGTCAGGAAGGCACTGGAGAGTTTGAGCTGTAGGAAAAGACTGGGGCTTTCTTCCCCTGGAGTGTCAGACACTGAGAGGTGACTTTATAAAGTTTTTTTAAATCATGAGTTGAATAGTCAAGGTCATTTTCCCCTGCTGGGGGTGTCCAAAACTAGTGGGCGGCACGGTGGCACAGTGGTTAGCACTGCTGCCTCACAGCGCCAGTGACCCGGGTTTCAATTCCCACCTCAGGCGACTCTCTGTGTGGAGTTTGCACGTTCTCCCCGTGTCTGCATGGGTTTCCTCTGGGTGCTCTGGTTTCCTCCCACAGTCCAAAGATGTGCAGGTCAGGTGAATTGGCCATGCTAAAATTGCCCATAGTGTTAGGTGTAGGGGAATGGGTCTGGGTGGGTTGCTCTTCAGAGGGTCCGTGTGGACTTGTTGGGCCGAAGGGCCTGTTTCCACACTGTAACTAACTAGAGGGCCTAGGTTTAAGAGAAGATGGGAAAATATAAAAAGGACCTGAGGGGTAATGTTTTCACACAGAGGGTGATGCTTGTATGGACTGAGCTGCCAGAGGAAGTGGCGGAAGTGGGTACAATGATAATATTTAAAGAGCACCTGGGGAAGAGTATATGAATAGGCATAGTTCAGAAGGATATGGGACAAATACTCGACAGGTTGGACCAAGGGTTTGTTTCTGTGATGTATGACTCTATGTACAACTCTCCTTAGAGTCTGAGACATTACTGTTTGCTTGCCGCATGTGCAGTGTGTTTGCCACCTAAACTGTAGTCATATGGTACAAGTGTGAGATTGACATGGTATGGTGACAGATGACAATGTGTCTGCTGCCTTGACTGAGGAATGCTGTTGAACACAAGTTGAATGCCTTTGTGTGTACAACAGAAGGCAAGTCAAGACAGAACACTGTGAGCCTGCAATTTCTGTGTGAGGGCCAATGCGCTAAAAGGAATGGCATGACATGGCAAAACAAGGCAAGGCAAGAAAAGGCCTGACAGGAATACAGCGAGCATGTAATTAATGCTAAGTGACAGAATGCTAAGAGTGAGTGAGCAGCCCAGAGATGCAGCCTGGCCGATCCATGAGGTGGGTGCCTGTTGCTGTGCACAAGTGTTCTTGCAGTAGCCTTTCAAGTTAATGAGTCACCCCAACATGCAGCATGGTAGTACAGAAACGTACGGTAAGTGGCTCAGAGGTCTGAAGAAGTGGTGAGCTGGAGTCACCAGATCTGACTTTCACTTCTAGACTCTTGATGTTTAGTTTCTATCCATCCATGATTCAATGGGAAACTGATTGTAATGAGGTGAGATTTGGAGTTAATGAGGGGAATAACAAAGAGCAGTAACAATTAATGTGTTTCTTAGTGCTCCTAATGAAAATCTTGTCACAATATCCAGAACTCTGTTAGAAATGCAATAGGTGCTCCTGATATCAAGAAAGGACTCACTAGTCTTCCCATCTGATCCTCTCAGATTGTTCAGGGCCCTATAAGATTTGACTCATATGATCTTATGAGATCTTGGTAAGGTTCAGAGAAGTGTTTCCTCCAGTTGGGGAGGCTAGACCAAGAGTAGAAGATCTCTTAACATTTGGATAAATAGAAATTTTTAACTTCAGAGATTTGACAGTTTATGCAGTTCTCCAGAATGCTAGTGGCTGGCTCTTTTAAGTTAATTGAGGCTGAATTACAGCTTTTTTGACAGACAAAGGTTATCATGTGTTATGGTGGTGCAGATGAGAAACTGGAGTTAAGGTCACACCCATATCAGCCAAGACTTTACTGAAAGCAGAACAGATTTGAATAGCCAAATGGCCTACTCCTAAATCCTATGTTCCTATGCTTACGTAAGATATAGAGCACAGACACAGGCCATTCTGTCCACCAGTCTATGTTGATGTTTATGCTGCATTTAAGCCATCTCCAAACATTTCTTATTTAAGTCCACTGTGGTAATCATTTATCCATTCTTCCCCGAAATGCTTGGCTGTCTTCCTCAAAAAGGAACTGAACTACAAACTCTCACAATCCCGTAATTATAAGTTCCACATTTTTATCACTCTTTAGGTACAAAAAGAGGAAGCACTAAATGAATATTTTTTGTCACTGTTCATACTGGAAAGAAACAATGTTGTCGAGGAGAATACCGAGCTACAGACTACTAGAATAGGCATGACTGACATTTGCAAGGTGGAGGTGTTAGCAATTCTGGGAAGTGTGAAAATAGTTAAGTCCCCTGGGCCATTTGGGATTTATCCTTAGATTCTCTGGGAAACCGGAAGGACAATGCAGAGCCTTTGGCATTGATCTTCATGTTGTCATTATCAACAGGAATAGTGCCAGAAAACTAGAGGATAGCAAATGTTGTCCCCTTGTTCAAGAAGGGGAGTAGAGACAACTCTGGTAGTTATAGACTAGTGAGCCTTGCTTCGGCTATGAGTAAAGTGTTGGAAAAGGTTATAAGAGGTAGGATTTATTATTATCTTGAGAGGAATAAGTTGATTAGGGATAGTCAACACGGTTTTGTGAAGGGTAGGTCATGCCTCACAAACTTTATTGAGCTCTTTGAGAAGGTGACCAAACAGCTGGATGACGGTAAAGTGGTTGATGTGGTATACATGGATTTTAGTAAGGTGTTTGGTAAAGTTCCCCATGGTAGGCTATTGCACAAAATACAGGGGCATGGGATTGAGGGTGATTTAGTTGTTTGGATCAGAAATTGGCGAGTAGAAGAAGACAGAGGGTTGTGGTTGATGGGAAATGTTCATCCTGGAGTTCAGTTACTGGTGGTGGACCGCAAGGATCTGTTTATGAAGGGGCTACTGTTGTTTTGTCATTTTTATAAATGACCTAGGTGAGGGCATAGAAGAATGGGTAAGTATATTTGCAGATGGCACGAAGGTTGGTGGAGTTGTGGATCGTGCTGAAGGATGTTGCAGGTTACAGAGTGACATAGATAAGCTGCAGAGCTAAGCTGAGAGGTGGCAAATGGAGTTTAATGTGGAAAAGCGTGAGGGGATTCACTTTGGAAGGAGCAACAGGAATAAAGAGTACTGGGTTAATGTTATGATTCTTGGCAGTGTAGATAAGCAGAGAGATCTCGGTGTCCATGTACATAGATCCCTGAAAGTTGCTACCCAGGTTGATATAGCTGTTAAGAAGGCATATAGCGTGTTACCTCTTATTGGTGGAGGGATTGAGTTTCAGAGCCACACGGTCATGCTGCAGCTGTACAAAACTCTGGTGCGACCGCACTTGGAGTACTGCACCCTGTTCTAGTCACTGCATTGTAGGAAGGATGTGGAAGCTTTGGAAAGGATTCAGAGGAGATTTATTAGGATGTTGCCTGGTATGGAGGAAAGGTCTTAGGAGGAAAGGCTGAGGGACTTGAGGCTGTTTTCGTTAGAGAGAAGAAGGCTGAGAGGTGACTTAATTGAGACATATAAGATAATCAGAGGGTTAGATAGGGTGGACAGGGAGAGCCTTTTTCCTCAGATGGTGATGACTAGCACGATAGGACAAAACTTTAAGTTATAGATATAGGACAGGTGTCAGAGGTAGTTTCTTTACTCAGAGGGCGTGGAAAGCACTGCCTGCACAGTAGTAGACTCACAAACTTTAAGGGCATTTAAATGGTCATTAGATAAATGTATGAATGAAAATAGAATAGTGTAGGATAGATGGGCTTCAGATTGGTTCCACAGATCGGCACAACATTGAGGGCCGAAGGGCCTTTACTGCCTCTTTCTTGCATTGAACGCAGTAACAACTGGGGGTTAATCTAAGTTTGCACACATATTTCCACCCTCATCAAACATTGTGTTCTTTTTCAACGATAGCAAAACTTGCACAAATAAAATCATAGACTGCTTAGTGAGTGACGTCCTATTTCAATACCTTTTTAGACATTAATGTGGTATTTTAAAGCATTTTAGTCTTTCACACTAAACCACTTTAGATTTCCAGCTTCTATCGTTACTCCTTCCAACCAAAGAGATTCTGGATTTATTTAAAATGTTTTTGAAAATCTTCTGGTTTATGTGAAAAATACATAACTTCAACATTCTTCAAGTTACTTGCATTTCAATAGGCAGAAAAAAAAGTGGGTGCACAGTGGCTAGCACTGCTGCCTTACAAGCCAGGAGCCTGGGTTTGATTCCTGCCTCAGGCGACTGTCTGTGTGGAATTTGCACATTCTCCCTGTGTCTGCATGGGTTTCCTCTGGATGCTTCGGTTTCCTCCCATAGTCCAAAGACGAGTAAGTCAGGTGAATTGGCCATGCTAAATTGGCCAGAGTGTTAGGTGTATTAGTCAGGGTAAATATAGGATAGGGGAATTGTTCCGGGTGGGTTACTCTTCAGATGGTCGGTGTGGACTTGTTGGGCCAAATGGCCTGTTTCCATACTGTAGGGAATCTAATCTTGATTCTGAAAGGTAAGCCTCATTTTGATTATTTTTCTTATATAATCAATACAGTGCATTATTTATAATGTGAATTCCCTTTTTGATATTGTTTACATATCACAGAACAGCCTGATAGAACATGTCTTTGGGAAGATACAACAACTGCCTATTTTACCCAATTCAATCTTGGATCACTATACCAAGCAGCAGTAGCTAAAATGGCCTTTGCCAAAAATCCTGATCCGTCCAGATGACATGTGTGGCATTTTCCACTGAAGGCTTCTCCATGACTTCAACTGAAAGGAACTTTTCCTCATCCCACTCATTGCTGAGTACAAGTTGCCCTTTAGCTTAGAGATCAATATGTTACCTGACTTGGTAGACCTCAATATTACGAAAGACTCGAGCTTGGGAGCCTTTGTGCTGTTCTGAGCAATTCATTTCAATGTTTAGTCTTTAGTGCACTTTGTTTCTTGGTTTCTGTTTCATTTCACATACACTTGGATATGTGAGTGACTAGGAATTTGTGGACTACACAAGGCTCATCCTGTTTCTATTGTTCAGTATCAATGACTGAATCTCTCCCGAGCCTTCACAAGAGATAATGGTGCACCTCAACTTCTCAATCTCAATTCTTCCCTCGTGATAGACTGAATCCCCCTCAACCACCATAAATGGTCTTACAGTTTATTTTGGCCTCCAGTCTGCCAGCCTCCAGCAGCCATGTTACCCCACTCACCGTTTCTGTAGATCTTTCTGCTCTATCCCATGCCCATATCCATCAGGTTCTGTATGCCCCCCTGAACCTGACACTATTCCCTTATCCATTTCATCTGCTGCCTCATAAGTGCACACCATGAGACCTTTCATTTCCTCATATTAACATGCAATTTCCTTGTCTACCTTCTTCTGTCACGCAAATTGTCCCCTGAGCATTCCAGTCGCCTGCATCCCTTCCCCAAGAGCCTTCTGCCAACCCGTGGAACCATGCCCTTTAGTTTCATTCCATGGACAAAATCACCAAGCATCCCATATTTAGCTGCAGCATTAAAGTTTACATTACAGTCTTCCTGCCTGCCCTGGATAACATTTCCACCATATTATCTCTCGTTTGAATAGACTCCTTGCCTCAGACAGGTTGCCCTTAGAGGATAAACCTACACCTTGCGTCAATGGTCTGGCACACTTGTTCTGAATCATTGTCTGATGATGAAGTCTCAGTAAGAAGCATAAAACAGCATCACTACATAGGTAAAAACAATGACTGCAGATGCTGGAAACCAGATTCTGGATTAGTGATGCTGGAAGAGCACAGCAGTTCAGGCAGCATCCAAGTAGCTTTGAAATTGACGTTTCAGGCAAAAACCCTTCATCAGGAATAAAGGCAGTGAGCCTGAAGCGTGGAGAGATAAGCTAGAGGAGGGTGGGGTGGGGAGAAAGTAGCATAGATTACAATAGGTGAGTGGGGGAGGGGAAGAAGGTGATAGGTCAAGGAGGAGAGGGTGGAGTGGATAGGTGGAAAAGGAGATAGGCAGGTAGGACAAGTCTGGACAAGTCAAGGGGACAGTTACTGAGCTGGAAGTTTGGAACTAGGGTGAGGTGGGGGAAGGGGAAATGAGGAAACTGTTGAAGTCCACATTGATGCCCTGGGGTTGAAGTGTTCCGAGGTGGAAGATGAGGCGTTCATCCTCCAGGCATCTGGTGGTGAGGGAGCGGCGGTGAAGGAGGCCCAGGACCTCCATGTCCTCGGCAGAGTGGGAGGGGGAGTTGAAATGTTGGGCCACGGGGCGGTGTGGTTGATTGGTGGGGGTGTCTCGGAGATGTTCCCTAAAGCGCTCTGCTAGGAGGCACCCAGTCTCCCCAATGTAGAGGAGACCACATCGGGAGCAACGGATACAATAAATGATATTAGTGGATGTGCAGGTGAAACTTTGATGGATGTGGAAGGCTCCTTTAGGGCCTTGGATAGAGGTGAGGGAGGAGGTGTGGGCGCAGGTTTTACAGTTCCTGCGGTGGCAGGGGTAAGTGCCAGGATTGGAGGGTGGGTTGTTTGGGGGCGTGGGCTTATCTCTCCATGCTTCAGGCTCACTGCCTTTATTCCTGATGAAGGGCTTTTGCCCGAAACGTCGATTTCGAAGCTACTTGGATGCTGCCTGAACTGCTGTGCTCTTCCAGCACCACTACATACTCAACCGAACATCTAGAAAGAAGTGTGTTTTATAAGACCATAAGAAATAGGAATTAGAAGTAAGGCCATTCAGCCCATTGAGTCCACTCCGCCATTCAATCATAGTTGATGGACATTTCAATGCCACTTACCCACGTTATCCCTTAATTTCTTGCGAGATTACGAATTTATCAATCTCTGCCTTGAAGACACTTAACATCCCGGCCTCCACCGTGCTCTGTGGCAATGAATTTCACAGGCCCACCTGGCTGAAGAAATGTCTCCTCATTTCCCTTCTAAATTGCCCCCCTCTAATTCTAAGGTTGTGCCCACAAGTTCGAGTATCCCCACCTGACGGAAACAATTTCCCAGCGTCCACTCTTTCTAAGCCACATTTTGTAGGTTGCACATTTCATATATAAAATGGGGTTTCTGAAAGCCACCTTTTCACATTCATTACTGTTAAGATTGCAATCGTGAATGTATTATAGTGGTCTGGGTGTTAATGAATATTCATGAAATGCTAATGAATGTAAAACAGGTTCTCCATCACCATCAT
This sequence comes from Chiloscyllium punctatum, assembly GCF_047496795.1. Lineage (NCBI taxonomy): Eukaryota > Metazoa > Chordata > Chondrichthyes > Orectolobiformes > Hemiscylliidae > Chiloscyllium > Chiloscyllium punctatum. The sequence goes on along the minus strand of NC_092743.1, from coordinate 145,482,181 downwards.
TGCAGAAATTCAATATGGCTCCTTAGACAGTTTTGAAACCTATGTAGACTAACATCTGGAAGGAAAAGGTCAGCAGCTGCAGTGGAACACTACCTCTTGAATCTTTCTCTTCAAGCTTCTCCCTCTTGAGTTGGAAATATATTGCTACTCCTTCTGTGGGGTCAAAATAGGGAGCAACTAAATAGGCTGGGACTCTTTTCCTTGGAGCATTGGAGGCTGAGGGGTGACCTTAAAGAGGTTTATAAAATCATAAGGGGCACAGATAGGATGAGTAGCCAAGGTCTTTTTCCTAAGGGTCGGGGAGTTCAAAATTAGAGGGTATATAATTAATATGAGAGGCGAAAGATTTAAAAAGGATCTGTTGGAGAATTTCTCCTTTTCGCCAATTAAATTTTGTATGCAGGCCTGGAATAATTGACATGTTTATTCACAATATCGTGGGAAGAGGTCGTTGACCGGTCTACACAAATGGACCATAACCTCTTCCCTGAACTACAGGCTCATACTGGTTATAAAGGGTTACAAATGGCTGATCGTGGATTACAGAACAATGTATGTCTAACCACAATAGATAGTTTAACAATATGAACTAGTTGAACAACATTAATTCGTCAAATAAATTTAAATAGTCTAGTAGCATCCTGTTTGTAGTGGCATTGTTCTAACAGAGCTCCCGTAGTGAGAGGAACCCCTTAGGGAGGAACGTATCGTGGGTGGGGAGGTACAGCAGCAATGTCAGCAAAATAATTCATGTAAACTTTAACAATTCAGCTAATATGATTCCATCTGGTCAGGGAAATGGTTTCCACAATCCCTCCCTTTTCACAATCAAAGGAGCACATCACGTGCTTCAGCAAAAGGGGTATGTAGCCAGAGCCAGGGGCATTGTCTGGTGGGGAGGCTCGGAATCAGACGGGCAACCCTCAGAATCTGAGTGGTCAGTCTCTATGGGGTTCCACATCATGGCAGGACTTTCAGTAAGCCGAATGTTGGCCAACTGAGAAATCAATGGGACGGAAGGCAGCAGTAGTGAGCCGAAGTGCACACAGCACCACTAAATGAAGGTAATAATAACTGAGAGAAGTATAAAATTAACACGAAGGACAGTAAGCCCTTGTCAGAGGGCATTGCCCAAGGACTCGAGTCCAAAGCCCATCTAACTCCACAAGTCCCACTGGGAGCTGGGTTCACTGAGCGTAGAGGCTGCCTGTCAAATGTGTTGGGTGAAGTTGGTAACGTTCTCACTGGGGTCGGGGATGTAGATAAAAACAATGACTGCAGATGCTGGAAACCAAATTCTGGATTAATGGTGCTGGAAGAGCACAACAGTTCAGGCAGTATCCAAGGAGCAGTAAAATCAACATCGATTTTACTGCTGCTGGATGCTGCCTGAACTGCTGTGCTCTTCCAGCACCACTAATCCAGAATCGGGGATGTAGGTAGCAGTTGGAGCCAAGGAGTGCACATGTGCCCACTTTTCGGCTAACAAGTAATCTAAAGCCACCCTGTTCTGCAAGGCGACGGAATGAATGGCAAATGCCTCTACACTAAACTGGTTCAGAGCCGCTGCCTTGGCATTTGCTATTTCCTCCAGGATAGTGGCCATCTGCCTGCCCTCTATCTCTAGTCAGACAGCTGCATAAGAGCGGGAGAAGATAGCGAGATCTGCTCAAGTGTGGTAATTGCTGCGAGCCCATGGCTTCTCGAAAGGAGTGTGAAAGACAAACAAAGGGGACCACGTACCCTAAGTAGCAACTGCCAGTCCAGGGGAGCGGCAGTCAGGGATAGACTTGTGGCCGCAAATGGAATAGGTGCCATTATAGGTGGTAGTAGATGGTAAGTATTCAGCCTGGAGCTTGGTGACCAGTGGTGTTCCGCAGGGATTGGTTCTGGGACCTCTGCTCTTTGTGATTTTTATAAATTACTTAGATGAAGAAGTAGAAGGGTGAGTTAGCAGGTTTGCTGCTGACATGAAGGTTGGTGGAGTGGTGGATAATGTGGAGGGCTGTTGTAGGTTACAACGGGACATTGACAGAATGCAGAACTGGGCTGGTAATTGGTAGATGGAGTGCAACATGCAAAAGTGTGAAGTGAATCATTTTGGAAGGTCTAATTTGAATGCAGAATACAGGGTTAAAGGCAGGATTCTTAGCAGTGTGAAGGTAAGAGGGATAAATCCAAGATGGAGGACGGGAAAAATTTCTGGCTGTAAGAGCTGCGCCTTTTTTTGAAGTATTTTAGGTGTTGGAGGTGATTTCCTTGAATTCCAGGAGCAGCAATTCCTGTTTTATATGCTGTTGCATTGTTTTGCAACTTTGGAAACAAAAAGTCAAAACAACAGCAGTTTTAAAAGGGAGAAGAGCAGACAAAGGAAGCACATGGTGAGGACAGTGCAGGAGAGAGAGAGAGAGAGAGAGAACCTGCGCAGTTACTGCCTTTGCTGTTTTTGAATTCGTGTATCTTTGAACATCGGAGTGCATCTGGGAAAATTAACAAACAGTGAAATTCACAACTAATCTTGGAGGAACCGGTTTGGGCGAAGTTCACAACACAGAATCAGATAAATTAATTGTTTTTTTAAGTGTCCAAGAGAGAGGCTGCAGTAGTGAGTATAGTGGGTTCTTTCTTAATTATAAGTTTTTGGAGATACGTCTCTTGATTAAACTTAAAATATGAGCCATAGCTATTAATTTAACCTGGAGCAGTGTTTGTAGAGGAATAAGACGGTGTTATTTTCTGGGTCTGTAGATTGTGAAGGAGCAAAAATGGCCTTTGCAGTGATATGTACTTCTTGTCAGATGTGGGAGTTTAAAGAGAGTTTAAGGTTTACTGTGGATGATATCTGCCATAAATGCTGTTGGATGCAAATCTTATCAGATCGAGTGGATCAGTTAGAGAGAAGCGATGAGGAATTTGCAACAGCAACAGTATGTGATGGATGGCAGTTATAGGAGGGGGGAAAGTCTCAGATATAGTCATTAGATTAGATTAGATTAGATTACTTACAGTGTGGAAACAGGCCCTTCAGCCCAACAAGTCCACACCGCCCCGCCGAAGTATAACCCACCCATACCCCTACATCTACATCTACCCCTTACCTAACACTACGGGCAATTTAGCATGGCCAATTCACCTGACCTGCACATCTTTGGACTGTGGGAGGAAACCCACGCAGACACGGGGAGAACGTGCAAACTCCACACAGTCAGTCGCCTGAGGCGGGAATTGAACCCGGGTCTCTGGCGCTGTGAGGCAGCAGTGCTAACCACTGTGCCACCGTGCCGTCATATAGATGGGTTAACTCCAGGAAGGGAAAGAGAGGTAGACAGCTAGTGTAGGGGTCTTTTGTGGATATACCCATTTCAAACAGGTATGCTGTTTTGGAAAATGTAGGGGGTGATGGATTGTCAGGGGAACGTAGCACAAACAGCCAAGTTTCTGGTATTGAGACTGGCTCTAATGCAACGAGGGGTACGTCGGCTTCCAAGAGATCAATTATGTTAGGGGATTCTGAAGTCAGAGGTACAGACAGACATTTCTGTGGCCAGCAGAGAAAAAACAAAATGGTGTGTTGTTTCCCTGGTGCCAGGATCAAGGATGTCTCAGAGAGGGTGCAGAATGTTCTCACGGGGGAGAGGGGCCAACAAGAGGTCATTGTCCACATTGGAACCAATGACATTGGAAGGGAAAAGTTGAGATTCTGAAGGGAGATTACAGAGAGTTAGGCAGAAATTTAAAAAGGAGGTCCTCAAGGATAGTAATATCTGGATTAGTCCCAGTGCTACGAGCTAGTGAGGGCAGGAATAGGAGGATAGAGCAGATGAATGCATGGCTGAGGAGCTGGTGTATGGGAGAAGGATTCACATTTTTGGATCATTGGAATCTCTTTTGGGGTAGAAGTGACCTGTACAAGAAGGACGGATTGCACCTAAATTGGAAGGGGACTAATATACTGGCAGGGAGATTTGTTAGAGCTGCTTGGGAGGATTTAAAACTAGTAAGGTGGGGGGGTGGGACCCAGGGAGATAGTGAGGAAAGAGATCGATCTGAGACGGGTACAGCTGAGAACAGGAGTGAGTCAAACAGTCAGGGCAGGCAGGGACAAGGTAGGACTAATAAATTAAACTGCACTTATTTCAATGCAAGGGGCCTAACAGGGAAGGCAGATGAACTCAGCGCATGGTTAGGAACATGGGACTGGGATATCATAGCAATTACGGAAACATGGCTCAGGGATGGGCAGGACTGGCAGCTTAATGTTCCAGGATACAAATGCTACAGGAAGGGTAGAAAGGGAGGCAAGAGAGGAGGGGGAGTGGCATTTTTGATAAGGGATAACATTGCAGCTGTGCTAAGGGAGGATATTCCTGGAAATACATCCAGGGAAGTTATTTGGGTGAACTGAGAAATAAGAAAGGGATGATCATCTTATTGGGATTGTATTATAGACCCCCCCAACAGTCAGAGGGAAATTGAGAAACAAACTTTAAGGAGATCTCAGCTATCTGTGAGAATAATAGGGGAGTTATGGTAGGGGATTTTAACTTTCCAAACATTGACTGGGACTGCCATAGTGTTAAAAGTTTAGATGGAGAGGAATTTCTTAAGTGTGTACAAGACAATTTTCTGATTCAGTATGTGGATGTACCTACTAGAGAAGGTGCAAAACTTGACCTACTCTTGGGAAATAAGGCAGGGCAGGTGACTGAGTTGTCAGTGGGGGAGCACTTTGGGGCCAGCGACCATAATTCTATTCGTTTTAAAATAGTGTTGGAAAAGGATAGACCAGATCTAAAAGTTGAAGTTCTAAATTGGAGAAAGACCAATTTTGACGGTATTAGGCAAGAACTTTCGAAAGCTGATTGGAGGCAGATGTTTGCAGGTAAAGGGGCAACTGGAAAATGGGAAGCCTTCAGAAATGAGATAACAAGAATCCAGAGAAAGTATAGTCACAGGTGAGGTGCCGGAAGACTGGAGGTTGGCAAACATGGTGCCACTATTTAAGAAGTGCGGTAAAGACAAGCCAGGGAACTATAGCCTGGTGAGCTTGACATCGGTGCTGGGCAAGTTGTTGGAGGGAATCCTGAGGGACAGGATGTATATGTATTTGGAAAGGCAAGGACTGATACGAGATAGTCAACATGGCTTTGTGCGTGGGAAATCATGTCTCACAAACTGGATTGAATTTTTGGAGAAGTAACAAAGAAGATTGATGAGGGTAGAGCAGTAGATGTGATCTATATGGACTTCAGTAAGGCGTTCGACAAGGTTCCCCATGGGAGACTGATTAGCAAGGTTAGAGCTCATGGGATATATGGAGAACTAGCCATTTGGATACAGAACTGGCTTAAAGGTAGAAGACAGAAGGTGGGGGTGGAGGGTTGTTTTTCAGACTGGAGGCCTGTGACCAGTGGAGTGCCACAAGGATTGGTGCCGAGTCCTCTACTTTTTGTCATTTACAGAAATGATTTGGATGCGAGCATAAGAGGTACAGTTAGTAAGTTTGCAGATGACACCAAAATTGGAAGTGTAGTGGACAGCAAAGAGAGTTACCTCAGATTACAACAGGATCTGGACCAGATGGGCCAATGGGCTGAGAAGTGGTAGATGGACTTTAATTCAGATAACTGGGGTGCTGCATTTTGGGAAAGCAAATCTTAGCAGGACTTATACACTTAATGGTAAGGTCCTAGGAAGTGTTGCTGAACAAAGAAACCTTGGAGTGCAGGTTCATAGCTCCTTGAAAGTGGATTGCAAGTAGATAGGATAGTGAAGAAGGCGTTTAGTATGCTTTCCTTTATTGGTCAGAGTATTGAGTACAGGAGTGGGGAGGTCATGTTGTGGCTGTACAGGACATTGGTTAGGCCACTGTTGGAATATTGCGTGCAATTCTGGTCTCCTTCCTATCGGAAAGATGTTGTGAAACTTGAAAGGGTTCAGAAAAGATTTACAAGGATGTTGCCAGGGTTGGAGGATCTGAGCTACAGGGAAAGGCTGAACAGGCTGGGGCTGTTTGATCTTAGAGTAGGATAAAAGGTCAGCACAACATTGAGGGCCAAATAGCCTTACTGTTCTCTGTTCTATAACTGTCAGAAATTGGCTCTTTCGTTTAGGTATCACACACAGATTGTTTATCAGTGTTTTTCTCAGGAAAATTCTTTGTATTCTGAATATCGAAAAAAAAGTACCGAAAATACAAACAGAAGCCTATAAGTAGCATTGTTTAGAAGTTGATAAATGTGCTATGTTATAGCAGTTAGGGAGCTATTTTATCATAGATGCACTGTCATATCAAAATCACTGACTGATGGTGACTGAATCATTTCCTTTTTACAGTCATAAGACTTACAGCACTGACAAAGGCACTTTGGCCCATCACATCCTTGCTGGTCACTACGTGTGGGTGTCAGTGCTGGACTGGGGTGGGAAGGCCAGAAGTCACACAACAGATATGAAAGATATAAGCCACAGGTTTATAGTCCATCATGTGTATTTGAAATCACAAGTTTTAGGTGCACTGACAAAGCTTGTGACCTCTGGCCTCAATTATTCCAATCCCATTTTTCAGCATAAAGCCCATTGCCCTGTATGCCTCAGCATTCCAAATGTACATCTCAATCCTTCTTCAATGTCATAAAGTCATAGAGATGTACAGCATGACGTGATAAGAGTTTCTGCCTCTCCCACCCTTTCAGGTAGTGAGTTCCACATTTCCACCACCCTCTGTGGGAAACCGTTTTACTCACATCCCCTTTTAACCTACAGCCACTTTCCTCTATTCTATAATCCTCCACCAAGGGGAACAGTTTTATTGAACAGTCAGTGCATTGAGAAGCGAATTCCCACAATTCTTACTGTTCAGTGTTAACTTTGTTTTGTTTATGTCTGATTCAGCGCTGGCTGGCATGACTCACTGAAAGGCTGGCAATGACACATTGAGGAGAAGATCATCCTGCGGTGGACTCTGACACCAGCATCTACTGAAAGAAGGCTTTTTCTCACTGATACCGGCTGCGGCTTGACTGAGTTTTTTATACCGGCTGATACCGGCTAAGCAACCCTTCTTCCCCCTCCCCCTCCTCCCCTTGCCCCCTTCCCTTCCCCCTCCCCCCCACCACTTCCCCCCCTACACCTACCCCTTCCCACTCCCCCCACCCCTTCCCCTCCCCCCCACCCCTTCCCTTCCCTCCACCCCTTCCCTTCCCCTCCCCCCCACCCCTTCCCTTCCCTCCACCCCTTCCCTTCCCCTCCCCCCAACCCTTCCTCTTCCCCACACCCCTTCCCTTCCCCTCCCTCCACCCCATCCCTTCCCCTCCCCTTCCCCTCCTACCTACCCCTTCCGCGAAAGCTAGTGTGCTTCCAATTAAACCTGTTGGACTATAACCTGGTGTTGTGTGATTTTTAACTTTGTACACCACACTCCCTCCCCCTCTCCTCCTCCGCCCCTCTCCCCTCCTCCCCTGCCCCTCCTCCTCCACCTCTCCTCCCCTCCACTTCTCCTCCCCTCTCCTCTCCCCTCCCCCTCTCTCTCCCTCTCCCCCTCCCCCTCCTCTCTCCCCCTCCCCCCTTCTCCCCACTCTCCCCCCTCCCTCTCCCCCTCCGCCCTCTCTCCTCCTCCCCTCCCTCCTCCCTCCACCCCCCGTCCCATCCCTCCCTCCCCCCTCCACCCCCGTCCCTTCCCTCCCCCCTCCTCCTCCCCTCCCTCCACCCCCCGTCCCTTCCCTCCCCTCCCCCCTCCTCCTCCCCTCCCTCCACCCCCCGTCCCTTCCCTCCCCTCCCCCCCTCCTCCCCTCTCCTCCTCCCCCCTCCCCCCTCTCCTCCTCCCCCCTCTCCACCTCCCCTCCCCCCTCTCCACCTCCCCTCCCCCCTCTCCACCTCCCCTCCCCCCTCTCCTCCACCTTATTTATATATATTACAAACAACGAAGATCCCAGCACTGAGCCACAAATTACTAATCTCCATTCTGAAAAGTACCCTTCCACCACTACTCTCTGTTTTCTATGACCAAGCCAGTTTTGTATCCATTTGGCCAGTACACCTCAAATCCTTTGAAACTCTACCTTTTGTACCAGCCTGCAATAAAATACCTTATCAAATGCCTTACCCCACGTAGACAAGATCAAACGCCCTTCCCTCATCAATCATTCTTGTCATCTACCCAAAAAACTCAGTCAAGTTGGTTAAACATGACCTCTCCCAATGTTGGTTAAACACGTTGCCTATCACTAACAAGCCCATTCATTTCCAAATGTGAATAAATCCTGTCTCTCAGTATCTTCTCCAACAACATCTCCACCACTGACATCAGGCTTTATGACTTCTATCTCCCATCACCATTACCCTGTTGCCTCTACATCTTTCCGTAATCTGTTTACCTATTTGTTCTTCTACCTCACATTCACTGTTGGGAGGCCTGTCCTCCTCCCCTCCTCTCCCCCCCTCCCCTCTCTCCTCTATCCTCCTCCCCCTCCCCCCTCCCTCCCCCTCCCCCCCCTCACCACCACCCTCCCCCTCCCCCCCTCCACCTCCTCCTCCCCACAATCCTCACTCCCCACCCTCCATCCCCTCCCTCCTCCCCGCCCTCCCCCTCCCCCATCATCTCCCCTCCCCCTCCCCCCTCGCCCTACCCCCCATCTCCCCTCCCCGTCCCCCTCCTCCCATCTCCCCTCCCCGTCCCCTCCCAACTCCCCTCCCCCCCCCACATCTCCCCTCCCCTCCCCCCCTCCCCCCTCCCCCTCCCCCCGATCTCCACCCCCCTCCCCCCGATCTCCACCCCCCGCCCCCCATCTCCCCTCCCCTCCCCCCATCTCCCCTCCCCCTCCCCCCGATCTCCACCCCCACCCCCATCCCCCACCCCCCATCTCCCCTCCCCCACCCCCCCACCTCCCCTCCCCCTTCCTCCCCCCCCATCTCCCCTCCCCCTTCCTCCCCCCATCTCCCCTCCCCCTCCCCCCCATCTCCCCTCCCCCTTCCTCCCCCCCCATCTCCCCTCCCCCTTCCTCCCCCCATCTCCCCTCCCCCCCATCTCCCCTCCCCCTTCCTCCCCCCCATCTCCCCTCCCCCCCCATCTCCCCTCCCCCCATCTCCCCTCCCCCACCCTCCCCCCATCTCCCCTCCCCCACCCCCCATCTCCCCTCCCCCACCCCCCATCTCCCCTCCCCTCCCTCCCCCCATCTCCCCTCCCCCCTCCCTCTCCCTCCCCCCATCTCCCCTCCCCCTCCCTCCACCCATCTCCCCTCCCCCTCCCTCCCCCCATCTCCCCTCCCCCCCCATCTCCCCTCCCCCTCCCTCCCCCCATCTCCCCTCCCCCCCATCTCCCCTCCCCCACCCCCCCATCTGCCCTTCCTCCCCTCCCCCTCGCCCCCCTCGCCCCCCCTCGCCCCATCTCCCCTCCCCCTCCCCCCCTCGCCCCATCTCCCCTCCCCCTCCTTGCCCCATCTCCCCTCCCCCTCCTTGCCCCATCTCCCCTCCCCCTCCTCGCCCCATCTCCCCTCCCCCTCCTCGCCCATCTCCCCTCCCCCTCCTCACCCCATCTCCCCTCCCCCTCCTCGCCCCATCTCCCCTCCCCCTCGCCCCATCTCCCCTCCCCTCCCCTTCGCCCCATCTCCCCTCCCCCTCACCCCCTCGCCACATCTCCCCTCCCCCATCTCCCCTCCCCCTCCCCCCCCGCCCCATCTCCCCTCCCCGCCCCCCCTCGCCCCATCTCCCCTCCCTCGCCCCATCTCCCCTCCCTCGCCCCATCTCCCCTCCCCCGCCCCATCTCCCCTCACCCCATCTCCCCTCCCCCGCCCCCCCCTCGCTCCATCTCCCCTCCCCCGCCCCCCCCTCGCCCCATCTCCCCTCCCCCTACCCCCCTCTCGCCCCATCTCCCCTCCCCCTCCCCCCCCTCGCCCCATCTCCCCTCCCCCTCCCCCCCTCGCCCCATCTCCCCGCCCCCTCCCCCCCTCGCCCATCTCCCCCCCCCTCGCCCCATCTCCCCTCCCCCTCCCCCCCTCGCCCCATCTCCCCTCCCCCCCCTCGCCCCATCTCCCCTCCCCCCCTCGCCCCATCTCCCCTCCCCCCCTCGCCCCATATCCCCTCCCCCTCCCGCCCCCCATCTCCCCCTCCCCCTCCCCCCCTCGCCCCATCTCCCCTCCCTCGCCCCATCTCCCCTCCCCCGCCCCATCTCCCCTCCCCGCCTCCCCTCGCCCCATCTCCCCTCCCCCGCCCCCCCCTCGCTCCATCTCCCCTCCCCCTCCCCCCCTCGCCCCATCTCCCCTCCACCTCCCCCCCTCCTCTCCCCTCCCCCCCTCCCATTCCTCCCCCCTCTCCCATTCCTCCCCCCCCCTCCCATCTCTCCCATCTCCCCTCCCCCCCCTCTCCCATCTGCCCTCCCCCCCTCTCCCATCTCCCTTCCTCCCCCTCCCCTCCCATCTCCCCTCCCCCCTCTCCCATCTCCCCTCCCCCCCCTCTTCCATCTCCCATCTCCTTCCTCCCCCTCCCCCCCTCCCCTCCCATCTCCCCTCCCCTCCCTCTCCCATCTCCCCTCCCCCCCTCTCCCATCCCTCCCCCTCTCCCATCTCCCCTCCCCCCCTCTCCCCTTCCCCCCCCTCTCCCCTTCCCCCCCCTCTCCCCTTCCCCCCCCTCTCCCATCTCCCCTCCCCCCCCTCTCCCCCTCTCCCCTTCCCCCCCCTCTCCCCTTCCCCCCCCCTCTCCCCTTCCCCCCCTCCTCCCATCTCCCCTCCCCGTCCCCCTCCCAACTCCCCTCCCCCCCCCCACATCTCCCCTCCCCTCCCCCCCTCTCCCCTCCCCCTCCCCCCGATCTCCACCCCCCGCCCCCCATCTCCCCTCCCCTCCCCCCCATCTCCCCACCCCCATCTCCCCTCCCCCACCCCCACCCCCCATCTCCCCTCCCCCTTCCTCCCCATCTCCCCTCCCCCTCCCCCCATCTCCCCTCCCCCTTCCCCCTTCCTCCCCCCCATCTCCCCTCCCCCTTCCTCCCCCCCATCTCCCCTCCCCCTCCCCCCCCATCTCCCCTCCCCCCCATCTCCCCTCCCCCACCCCCCATCTCCCTCCCCCTCCCCTCCCCCACCCCCCATCTCCCCTTCTCCCCCACCCCCCATCTCCCCTCCCCCTCCCTCCCCCCATCTCCCCTCCCCCTCCCTCTCCCTCCCCCCATCTCCCCTCCCCCTCCCTCCCCCCATCTCCCCTCCCCCTCCCTCCCCCCCATCTCCCCTCCCCCTCCCTCCCCCCATCTCCCCTCCCCCTCCCCCTCCCTCCCCCCATCTCCCCTCCCCCTCCCCTCCCCCCATCTCCCCTCCCCTACCCCCATCTCCCCTCCCCCACCCCCCCATCTGCCCTTCCTCCCCTCCCCCTCGCCCCATCTCCCTCCCCCCCTCGCCCCATCTCCCTCCCCCTCCTTGCCCCATCTCCCCTCCCCCTCCTCGCCCCATCTCCCCTCCCCCTCCTCGCCCCATCTCCCCTCCCCCTCCTCGCCCATCTCCCCTCCCCCTCGCCCCATCTCCCCTCCCCCTCCCCTTCGCCCATCTCCCCTCCCCCTCACCCCCTCGCCCCATCTCCCCTCCCCGCCCCCCCTCGCCCCATCTCCCCTCCCCTCCCCCCCTCGCCCCATCTCCCCTCCCCGCCCCCCCTCGCCCATCTCCCCTCCCCGCCCCCCCTCGCCCCATCTCCCCTCCCTCGCCCCATCTCCCCTCCCCCGCCCCATCTCCCCTCGCCCCATCTCCCCTCCCCCGCCCCCCCTCGCTCCATCTCCCCTCCCCCGCCCCATCTCCCTCCCCCTACCCCCCTCTCGCCCCATCTCCCCTCCCCCTCACCCCCCTCGCCCCATCTCCCCCCTCTCCCCTCCCCCCCTCTCCCCTTCCCCCCCTCCCCTTCCCCCCCCCTCTCCCTTCACCCCCCCCTCTCCCCTTCCCCCCCCCTCTCCCCTTCCCCCCCTCTCCCCTTCCCCCCCCTCTCCCATCTCCCCTCCCCCCCCTCCCCTTCCCCCCTCTCCCATCTCCCCTCCCCCCCTCTCCCATCTCCCCTCCCCCCTCCTCTCCCTTCCCCCCCCCTCTCCCCTCCCCCCCCCTCCCATCTCCCCTCCCCCCCCCTCCCATCTCCCCTCCCCCCCCCCCTCCCATCTCCCCTCCCCACCCCTCCCATCTCCCTCCCCCCCCCCCCCTCATCTCCCCTCCCCCCCCCTCCCCATCTCCCCTCCCCCCCTCTCCCATCTCCCCTCCCCCCCCCTCATCTCCCCTCCCCCCCCCCTCATCTCCCCTCCCCCCCCCCTCCCATCTCCCCTCCCCCCCCTCTCCCATCTCCCCTCCCCCCCCTCTCCCATCTCCCCTCCCCCCCTCTCCCATCTCCCCCCCCTCTCCCATCTCCCCTCCCCCCCCCCTCTCCCATCTCCCCCCCTCTCCCATCTCCCCTCCCCCCCCTCTCCTCTCCCCTCCCCCCCCCCCTCTCCCCTCCCCTCCCCCCCTCCCCTCCCCCCCCCCTCCCCTCCTCTCCCCCCCTCTCCCCTCCCCCCCCCCTCTCCCATCTCCCTTCCCCCCCCCTCTCCCCTCCCTCCCCCCTCTCCCCTCCCCTCCCCTCTCCCCCCCCCCCTCTCCCCCCCTCTCCCTCCCCTCCCCCCCTCTCCCCCCCCCCCCTCTCCACCCCCCTCTCCCCTCCCCCCCCCCCCTCCCCCCTCCCCCCCCCTCTCCTCTCCCCTCCCCCCCTCTCCCCTCTCCCCCCTCCCTCCCCTCCCCCCCTCTCCCCTCTCCCCTCCCCTCCCCCCCCCTCCTCCTCTCCCCCCCCCTCCCTCCCCCCCCTCTCCCCCCCCCTCCTCTCCCCCCCCCTCCTCTCCCATCTCCCCTCCCCCCCCCTCTCCTCTCCCCTCCCCTCTCCCCTCCCCCCCCTCTCCCCCCTCCCCTCTCCCTCCCCCCCTCCCCTCCCCCCCTCTCCCCTCCCCTCCCCCCCCCTCTCCTCTCCCCCCCCCTCTCCTCTCCCCCCCCCTCTCCTCTCCCCCCCCTCTCCTCTCCCCCCCCCCTCTCCCCTCCTCTCCCCCCCCCTCTCCCCCCCCCCTCTCCCCTCCTCTCCCCCCCCCCCCTCTCCTCTCCCCCCCCTCCCCCCTCCCCCATCTCCCCCTCCCCCCCCCTCCCCTCCCCCTCCCCCTCCCCTCTCCCCCCCCCCTCTCCTCTCCCCCCCCTCCCCTCCCCCTCCCCCCCCTCTCTCCTCTCCCTCCCCCCCCCTCCCCCATCTCCCCTCCCCCCCCCCTCTCCCATCTCCCCTCCCCCCCCCTCTCCATCTCCCCCTCCCCCCCCCTCTCCCATCTCCCTCCCCTCCGCCCCCCTCCCCCATCTCCCCTCCCCTCCCCCCCCTCCCCCATCTCTCCCCTCCCTCCCCCCCCCTCCCCATCTCCCTCCCCTCCCCCCCCCTCCCCCATCTCCCCTCCCCCCCCCCCCTCCCCCATCTCCCTCCCCCCCCCTCCTCTCCCCCCCCCTCCCCCCCCCTCTCCCCCCCCCTCTCCCCCCCCCCTCTCCACCCCCCTCTCCTCTCCCCTCCCCCCCCTCTCCCCTCCCCCCCCCCCCCTCCCCTCCCCCCTCTCCTCTCCCCTCCCCCCCCTCCCATCTCCCCTCCCCCCCCCCCCTCTCCCATCTCCCCTCCCCTCCCCCCCCCTCACCCCATCTCCCTCCCCTCCCCCCCCCCAATCTCCCCTCCCCCCCCCCCATCTCCCCTCCCCCCCCCTCTCCCATCTCCCCTCCCCTCTCCCATCTCCCCTCCCCCCCCCTCTCCCCTCCCCCTCTCCCCCCCCCCTCTCCCCCCCCCCTCGTCCCCTCCCCCCCCTCTCCCCTCCCCCCCCTCTCCCCTCCCCCCCCCTCTCCCTCCCCCCCCTCTCCCCTCCTCTCCCCCCCCCCTCCTCTCCTCCTCCCCTCCTCTCCCCCCCCCTCTCCTCTCCCCTCCCCCCCTCTCCCATCTCCCCTCCCCCCCCTCTCCCATCTCCCCTCCCCCCCCCTCTCCCCTCCCCCCCCCCTCCCATCTCCCCTCCCCCCCCCCCTCCCATCTCCCCTCCCCCCCCCTCCCATCTCCCCTCCCCCCCCCCTCCCATCTCCCCTCCCCCCCCCCTCCCATCTCCCATCTCCCCTCCCCCCCCCTCCCATCTCCCATCTCCCCTCCCCCCCCCCCTCTCCCATCTCCCTCCCCCCCCCCCTCCCATCTCCCATCTCCCCTCCCCCCCCTCCCATTTCCCATCTCCCCTCCCCCCCCCTCCCATCTCCCCTCCCCCCCCTCCCATCTCCCCTCCCCCCCCCCTCCCATCTCCCCTCCCCCCCCCCTCCCATCTCCCCTCCCCCCCCCTCCCATCTCCCCTCCCCCCCCCTCCCATCTCCCCTCCCCCCCCCTCCCATCTCCCTCCCCCCCCCCTCCCATCTCCCCTCCCCCCCATCTCCCATCTCCCATCTCCCATCTCCCCTCCCCCCCCCCTCTCCCATCTCCCCTCCCCCCCCCCCCTCCCATCTCCCCTCTCCCCCCCCCCTCTCCCATCTCCCCCCTCCCCCACTCCCTCCCCCCCCCCCTCTCCCATCTCCCCTCCCCCCCCCTCTCCCATCTCCCCTCCCCCCCCCCTCTCCCATCTCCCCTCCCCCCCCCCTCTCCCATCTCCCCTCTATCCCCTTCCCCCCCCATCTCCCACCCCCCCCCCTCTCCCATCTCCCCTCCCCCCCCCCCTCTCCCATCCCTCCCCCCCCCCCTCTCCCAACTCCCCTCTCCCCCCCCCTCTCCATCTCCCCTCTCCCCCCCCCCTCTCCCATCTCCCCTCTCCCCCACCCCTCTCCCATCTCCCCTCTCCCCCCCCCTCTCCCATCTCCCCTCTCCCCCCCCCCTCTCCCATCTCCCCTCTCCCCCCCCCTCTCCCATCTCCCCTCTCCCCCCCCCCTCTCCCATCTCCCCTCTCCCATCTCTCCCATCTCCCACTCCCCCCCCCCCCCTCCCCTCTCCCCCCCCCCCTCCCCTCTCTCCCCCCCCCCTCTCCCATCTCCCCTCTCCCCCCCCTCTCACCATCTCCCCTCTCCCCCCCCCCTCCCATCTCCCCTCTCCCCCTCCCCCCCCCTCTCCCATCTCCCTCTCCCCCCCCCCTCTCCCATCTCCCATCTCCCATCTCCCATCTCCCCTCCCCCCCCCCTCTCCCATCTCCCCTCCCCCCCCCCCCTCCCATCTCCCCTCTCCCCCCCCCCTCCCATCTCCCCTCTCCCCTCCCCCCCCCCTCTCCCATCTCCCCTCCCCCCCCCTCTCCCATCTCCCCTCCCCCCCCCCCTCTCCCATCTCCCCTCCCCCCCCCCTCTCCCATCTCCCCTCTCCCCCCCCCCTCTCCCATCTCCCCTCCCCCCCCCCCTCTCCCATCTCCCCTCCCCCCCCCCCTCACCCATCTCCCCTCTCCCCCCCCCCTCTCCCATCTCCCCTCTCCCCCCCCCCTCTCCCATCTCCCCTCTCCCCCCCCCCTCTCCCATCTCCCCTCTCCCCCCCCCTCTCCCATCTCCCCTCTCCCCCCCCCCCTCCCATCTCCCCTCCCCCCCCCCTCCCATCTCCCCTCTCCCCCCCCCCCTCTCCCCATCTCCCTCTCCCATCTCCCATCTCCCCACTCCCCCCCCCCCCTCCCCTCTCCCCCCCCCCCTCCCCTCTCTCCCCCCCCCCTCTCCCATCTCCCCTCTCCCCCCCCTCTCCCATCTCCCCTCTCCCCCCCCCCTCTCCCATCCCCTCTCCCCCCCCCCTCTCCCATCTCCCCTCCCCCCCCCTCTCCCATCTCCCCTCACCCCCCCCCTCTCCCATCTCCCCTCCCATCTCTCCCATCTCCCCTCTCCCCCCCCCCCCCCCCCCCTCCCCTCTCCCCCCCCCTCCCCCTCCCCCCCCCCCTCCCCCCCCCCCACTCCCCCCCCCCCCTCCCCTCTCTCCCCCCCCCCCTCTCCCATCTCCCCTCTCCCCCCCCCTCTCCCATCTCCCCTCTCCCCCCCCCTCTCCCATCTCCCCTCCCACTCCCCATCTCCCCTCTCCCCCCCCCCCCCCCCCCCCCCCCTCTCCCCCCCCCTCCCCCCCCCCCCCCCCCTCCCCTCTCCCCCCCCCCTCCCCCCCCCCCCCCCCTCCCCCCCCCCCCCTCCCCTCTCTCCCCCCCCCCCCTCTCCCATCTCCCTCTCCCCCCCCCTCTCCCATCTCCCCTCTCCCCCCCCCCTCTCCCATCTCCCCTCTCCCCCCCCCTCTCCCATCTCCCCTCTCCCCCCCCCCCTCTCCCATCTCCCCTCTCCCATCTCTCCCATCTCCCCTCTCCCCCCCCCCCCTCCCCTCTCCCCTCCCCCCCCCCCCCCCCTCCCCTCCCCCCCCCCCTCCCCTCTCCCCTCCCCCCCCCCCCCCCTCCCCTCCCCCCCCCCCCCTCCCCTCCTCTCCCCCCCCCCTCTCCCATCTCCCCTCTCCCCCCCCCCTCTCCCATCTCCCCCTCCCCCCCCCCCTCTCCCATCTCCCCTCTCCCCCCCCCTCTCCCATCTCCCCTCTCCCCCCCCCCTCTCCCCATCTCCCCTCTCCCATCCTCTCCCACCTCCCCTCTCCCCCCCCCCCCTCCCCTCTCCCCTCCCCCCCCCCCCCCCCCTCCCCTCCCCCCCCCTCCCCCCTCTCCCCTCCCCCCCCCCCTCCCCCTCCCCCCCCCCCCCCTCTCCCCTCTCCCCTCCCCCCCCCCCCCCCCCCCTC
Organism: Chiloscyllium punctatum; assembly: GCF_047496795.1. Classification (NCBI taxonomy): domain Eukaryota; kingdom Metazoa; phylum Chordata; class Chondrichthyes; order Orectolobiformes; family Hemiscylliidae; genus Chiloscyllium; species Chiloscyllium punctatum. The sequence continues at coordinate 145,465,492 of NC_092743.1, read as the reverse complement.
CCCTCTCCCCCCCCCTCCCCCTCTCCCCTCCCCCCCCCCCCCCCTCCCCTCCCCCCCCCCCCTCCCCTCCCCCTCTCCCCCCTCTCCCCCCCCCCTCTCCCCCCTCCCCCCCCCCCCCTCCCCCCCCTCCCCCCCCCCCCCCCCCCCCCCTCCCCCTCTCCCCTCTCCCCCCCCCCTCTCCCCCCTCCCCCCCCCCCCCCTCTCCCCCCTCCCCCCCCCCCCTCCCCTCTCCCCCCCTCCCCCCTCCCCCCCCTCCCCTCTCCCCTCTCCCCCCCCCCCTCTCCCCCCTCCCCCCCCCCCCCCTCTCCCCCCTCCCCCCCCCCCCCCTCTCCCCCCCCCCCCCCTCTCCCCCCTCCCCCCCCCCCCCCTCTCCCCCCTCCCCCCCCCCCCCCTCTCCCCCCTCCCCCCCCTCCCCCCCCCCCCCCCCCCCCCCTCCCCTCTCCCCTCTCCCCCCCCCCCTCTCCCCCCCTCCCCCCCCCCCCCCTCTCCCCCCTCCCCCCCCCCCCCTCTCCCCCCCCCCCCCTCCCCTCTCCCCTCTCCCCCCCCCCCCCTCCCCTCTCCCCTCTCCCCCCCCCCCCCTCCCCCCCCCCCCCCCCCCTCCCCCCCCCCCCCCCCTCCCCTCTCCCCTCTCCCCCCCCCCCCTCTCCCCCCTCCCCCCCCCCCCTCCCCCTCTCCCCCCTCCCCCCCCCCCCCCCCTCCCCTCTCCCCCCTCCCCCCCCCCCCCCCCCTCCCTCCCCCCCCCCCTCCCCCTCTCCCCCTCTCCCCCCCCCCCCCTCTCCCCCCCCCCCCCCCCCCCCCCCCCTCCCCTCTCCCCTCTCCCCCCCCCCCCCCCCCCCCCCTCCCCTCTCCCCCTCTCCCCCCCCCCCCTCCCCCCCCCCCCTCCCCTCTCCCCTCTCCCCCCCCCCCTCCCCCCCCCCCCTCCCCTCTCCCCTCTCCCCCCCCCCCCCCCCCCTCCCCCCCCCCTCCCCCCTCCCCCCCCCCCCTCCCCCCCCCCCCCTCCCCTCTCCCCTCTCCCCCCCCCCCCCCCCTCCCCCCCCTCTCCCCCCCCCCCCCCTCTCCCCCCTCCCTCTCCCCTCTCCCCCCCCCCCCCCCCTCTCCCCCCCCCTCTCCCCCTCTCCCCCCCCCCCCCCTCTCCCCTCTCC